>NC_021166.2:59783476-59805346 GCF_000331145.2 Cicer arietinum | reverse complement strand
TCTCAGATGAGTATACAGAACCAGAACTAGAGCCAATGGTAGGAGGAGTAAAAGCAACAACATTGGACGATGGCCCCCTAAAATTCTTCTTATGTGCTCTCCCCAATTTCGGACAACGTGCTTTCCAATGACCTTTTTCTTTGCAGAATGCACATTCATCATACCAAGCCCAACTCTCCCTTGAGATGTTTTATTTTTGAACAGGAGCAACAAAAACAGATGGAGGAGTTGCGAGAATTTCCTTATCTAACACACCAGAATGAGTCTTAAGTCTGATTTCTTCTGCCAACAATTTACTAACTACTGATTCAACATTAGGAAGGGGGAACGATGCAAAATACCCCCACGAAGGCCCTCAAAATCACCACGAAGAGCCATTAGAAACCAAACCAGACGTTGCTCCTCTCTTTGATCAATGTATGCTTTGACAACTTTCAACTTAGGTGATTCCATAAGAGCCAATTGATCCCACAGATTAGTCATTACCGAATAGAATTCCTGAATGGTCATATTGTTCTGCTTAAGGGCTCTAATATCACTTTCCAACTGATAACATTCTGCAAAGTTAGACTGAACATACAAACGTTTCAAGTGATCTCAAATCTCTTTTGGTAGTTGTCTTTCCTATCAAAATAGTATTTCTCTTCTCTACAGTAAATCCCAAAATCAACCAAAACTCTTTGATACCATGTTAACAATGAAAAGAGGAAGAAGAGAAACAACCACTCTATGGTTTTATAACATATAATGAACCAAAACTAAAGTTAATAGGGTTACAATGAGTATATATATAGGAAAATAGAAAATATCTAAAATACCCTTACTACTAATATATAATAATATTATCTAATACTATTAAGAAAAGTTAAAAAATCCCCTCCTCCGTTTTCTCTTCATTTAGGTTTTCTCTCTCATTTCTCTTTACGTTGTTTGGTTTCTGTTGTCATCTCCCTTATCCAAATTCTCAAATTCATAAACCCTAACTTAAATAAGGATGAAGAATGTTGAATTCATAACTCATAACTCAAAATTCATCCATTCATAAGCCATAACTCATAACTCAAAATTCATTCTTGCTTCAGGCGGTACAAAAGACAACAAATGACATACAATTACCAAAACAGAATGACAAATACATAATAAACATAATGCTGACTTGTTCCTAATAAACAAAATGGCAAATACATAAACAAAATGATATATCAAAGAGTTCTTAATATCAAAAAGTGACAATTCCTCCATATGACTATTCCTAAT
The DNA here is from genome assembly GCF_000331145.2 of Cicer arietinum. NCBI lineage: Eukaryota > Viridiplantae > Streptophyta > Magnoliopsida > Fabales > Fabaceae > Cicer > Cicer arietinum. Next base: position 59,804,089 of record NC_021166.2, on the reverse strand, counting down.
ATTATTTCCTCCATGTTTTGAACTTTGGCCTAAAAGTTATTGGCTGAGCTTGTGCATGCTGAGATTGAGCTCAGGTTGGGACTAAACTTTTGCATGCTGGAACCGAGCTTGTGCAGGCTGGGAATCGTGAATTTAGGAGAGTGAAGACAGATGGGAAAGTTAGGGTTCATTAATTTCGGAATTTGGAGAAGGGAAATGACAACAGAAATCAAACAACATAAAGAGAAATGGGAGAGAAAACCTAAATGAAGAGAAAATGGAAGAGAGATTTTATAACATTTTTTTAACAGAACCTCACTTAAAGGGTAACCCTGAAATTATTTAAAAACATAAAGGACCAAAACGGGAAGAAAAAAAAAAGATAAATGACTAAATCGTTAACTGAAATTAAGTTAAGGGACTATAGGTGGTATTTAGCCTAAAATATAATATTTAAATAAATATCAGTTATGAGCACATGTGGAACAAAAGAAGAACGACAGTGCGACTGGTAGAACAAAAGAAAAACAACGGGGCAGCAATGCGGCTTCAAGAAGTCATAATAGAAAAAGAAGGTGGACGAAGATATGGAACAGAAGAAGAAGGCGGATGCATATATGGAACAGAAGAATTATAACTAGTTCCCCGAACCCTATTAGGCGGCCAAACCAAAAACTTTTTATAAATGTTATACCTAATTACTATGTCGGGTCTACGGGTTAACAGACTCAAATTGTTGAACCCATTACCCGAACCAAATATAAGCGAGTTTCAACTGGTTGAGTCGGGTCGAACCCGAAAGTGATCAGGCACATGTAAAGATTGGGTTGGGTTGGGTTGCGTGATTGAGTTGACGAGTCGACCCGCGTCCATGTACACTCCTACCTTTTAGTAGAGGTAAATTACGAATTTAGATCCTTAAATTGTTGTATGGTCCAGTAGCCAATAGAGATGACAACAAAATCCGCACATGCGATTATCCACCTGAATCCGCTTGATTTGGACGGAGAAAACCCGCTTTAATTAAGTGCGGATTTTTCTCGAAATTAAAATTCCGGAGCGGAGGGACAGGTTTTAGGATGGTGATATCCACCCTACATCTGAATTCGTCCTCTAAGTAATATTATTGCAATTTTTAAATTTTATATACACATATATATTGAATATACTTAATATTTTTTTAAAATATTAAAAATTATAATCTTATCTCTATAAATTTTTTAAAATTTTTTTATTATTGTTTAATAATAATTATTTTATTATATTAATTATAATAGAAATGATTTTTAAATTTATAATTTTATATATATGAGTGAGTGCAGATGCGAGCAGAAAAACCCAAATCTCGTTGCAGATGTATTTTCTCCAATTAGCCGGGTGCAAGGGTGGAGGAGGCGAAATCCGTCCTCGTCTTACCCCATTGCCATGCTTAGTAGCCAATAATATCCCTTAAAGTTATAGATTTTTTTTTTTTTTTTTATCAAAATTTAGCATGCCTTTCTATGTTGTCTTCACTTTTGGGACAATCTTTTGTTGTTTTCTAATATTGTATGAATTGGTATTTGTTTGCTCATAGTTTACCTCATGATTGTGCCTACAATAAATAATAATTAAGGATACAAAATCCTTATCCCATCAACATTTTTCTTGCATAATCTTAATGTTTTTCATTTTTAAAGTCATGCATAAAAAAACATATTAAAAAAAATAACGATATATATTTGATTGCATACTAGGTGGTGCCTTCTGCAATTATGGCAGTATTAATCCACCCAGCTACAAGTCATATTTGGATAGCTCGAGTCATTTGGGCATTCACTTCGTATTTGGAAACTGTTTCAATACTTCCCCAACTTCGTTATATGCAAAATGCAAAGGTTCAAAATCTTTACACTTTCTTCTACTATATTTTTTTTTTTTTTTTTTTTTGTATTATAAGATTATGCTATAATTCTAACATATGTTTTCAGATGATTGAAACATTCACAGGATATTATGTATTTGCTCTTGGTCTCTCAAGATTCTTCTCACTAGCATATTGGATTATCCATGTGAGACTCATAAATCTTTTTTTTTTCTTTCCTATTTTCTTGAATCTTATATAATGATATAATGCCTAGAAAATTACCATAACATAAATTGCTATAAAAGATAGTAATTGGGATTTTAAATATAAAATAACAAGAAAATTATTTTATTGTAAGAATACTTAAACATATGGTTCGTATTTGTAATTATGTATTTTTTTTAGTCGTATAAGTTTTTTTGTTTAATTTGGATCCTTGCAAATATTTTATTGTTTGATTTTGATCCTTGCTTTTTTGTTTTTAATCTAAAAATAATTAGTTTTTGCTATAATAGATTTTTGTAATATATATAATATTTAATTTTAGTCATTCAATTATTAACGATATTAAGATTTGTAACGACTAATTTCAATAAAAATTAATTTTGCAAAAAAAAAAAACACATTTACATGAACTCAAAAAAATGCATATAGTCTTGTAAGAATTATTTCACAAAACTAGTTTTGTCATCAATGCACTAAGCATTCATTCAACAATACCCTTAGAATTCCGTTGGTAATTATATGCATTCATTTTCTACAATTGCATTCTTAATAAAAAATAATCATATTTTAAAATTACGTTATGTAATCATCAAAATACCAAGTTACAAATATGATACAATTGAGTCTTGTAAGGATAGCTTATATTGTGATTATGTTCCATAATATAATTAACTTTGAAATAAAATTGTGTATAACCAACCATTGGAATGTGAAAGATATTTTAGGATGAAAACACAATAATATTGCATAATATTTTCTCACCTTTTGTAGACTTATAATTCTCGAGGACAATATCTATTTCTCTTCGGCCATGGCTACTTTTGGATGTTAGCATCTCTTTTCTCAGAGATAGTTCGATCTTTCATCTTGGCAGATTTTTGTTACTATTACATCAAGAGGTAATCATTTTATTTTCTTTTTGGAACATTTTTTTCTTCTTGTATATATATTCTAAATTTATATGTGGCTTCAAAATTTTCTCTCTTGCAAAAAAATTACTATTTTAAAATATAAAGTATTCGAAGTGGAAGAAATGGTAAAGGGGGAGTGGCTGTGAAGGCGGAGGAAATGAAAAAAAGAAAGAATGTTATAATGAAAAAATAATATTTTCTTTATAATAAAATATAAATAAAAATTATAGTTGAAAAGTTGATATCTTTAATTAAAAATAAAGATTAAATACGTCAATTTTCAATTACATTTTTTTTGTTTATATTTTATTTATTTAATAATATTAACGGTACACTATCGCCATTAAAAAAATTAAATAATAACACAATTTCAAGCTTCTTTGAAAATTTATGAAATTTATGTAGATATGACCAATTTAGATACAATTTAGTAATTTAGTACGAAACAAATATTTAAAAAAATTAAAAAATACTTATTAGAGGTCGGTCAGTGAGTAATCTCTATATTTAGTTGAAAATATGTGAGAGACGATGGAAAAAAATTGACGTCAAATCTTAGTATTTTTCTCGTTAGTTTCACTTTTTTACCGTTCAACATTTTTCTTGTATTATTGTTAAATTTCATTTTTTTTTAAATTATTTTTCAGCTTCATGCAAGGACAACTTTTGAAGAAGATGCCTGTTTAATTTGATTTGGTTGGCTATACAATGTACTCAACAAGAATTTGAAACTGTAACTTAGTTTCATTGGCTCGTTATACTAAAAGGTGATATATAAACTCTTTTCGGTTTCTACATTTAATCCATATTTATTCTATATTTTTAACACGCAAACTTTGGAAAGGTAATTCGTCAGTATTATGATACTCCTTGAAATTTTTTGAGGATTACAAATATATATATCTTTAATTGGGTTTATGGTGCTTGTGAAATTGTTGGCCAAGAGATTAATTGGAGTTTCCAATTGAGTGAATTTTAATGCATAATCTACTTTCATTAAAGAGTGGAAGTGGAAAATTGTTGATAGCATTTTGATCGAAAATGAGTTGATAAAAGATGATATATAGTCATAGAAAAGAAGAAAATGAGTGTTGTTGAAGGTTGACTTAAAAAAAATTAATTTATATATATATATATATATTATGTAAAAATATATATATTAACAATCGATTTCAACCGTTTAATCATTATAAACATATGATTTTTATGATAATTGTATCAAAAATCACAATTTTTAATTATTGTGATGTGATGATATGTTTATACAATCACTGTATGATAGTTAAAGTAAAAAAAAAAAGGTTAATAGAACTTTTGGTTAAGGTAATTTAGAATAAATTAGTTTTATTGTTTTTAAATATTTCTAAGTATCATTGTTGTCATTTAAGATTTTATTTATTTTAATTTTTAATCAAATTTGTCCTTTTTAAAACGCTAAAGTAGCAACATCGACAAATCTTGTGCTGACTTCTTTTTAAGTATGGATCAGATTGCAAAGTCATTATATTGTAAAATTGATATCTTAATTATATTGTTACTCTAAAATTACTATTTGTTTTTTGCATCACCTAAAAAAAATTATTGACTAAAAAATAAATAAAAAATTAGAGCACTAGAACACAACCAGAAGAAACAAAAATGATGCTTAACGTTTCATTGAAAATCTTACTTTAAGTATTCACAAATCGGAAAAGACAGTTACAAAGGGAGAAAATCACAAGAGGAATTAAGTAGTCACATATTTGAGACGCAAAAAGCAGCAAGAAAGTTCTCACGAAAAAGACCGCCACAAAGGGAGAAAGTTTATTGAAAAAAACATAATTTGTGGTCATTTATGCGACTACAAATAGTACAATTTGCGGCGGTTTTAGTCCAATAAATAGGTAAATTTATTAAAATAATTTATAAAATTTGAAATTAATATTTAAAAAATATAATATGTATATATATAATTAATATTAATATAATTTAAAAAAAATATGATTTTAAACAAAATAATATATATAAAAACGAAAATATAATATTAATTACAAAATAAAATATTTCAAAATAAACAAATTATATTATACAAACCAAAAAATAAAAGTCAGGGAAAATATTTATAGAGAGAAAAGGTAAAGAAAAAAATTAGAGAAAAATTAAAAGTAAAAAATGAGAGGAAGAATGGTAGAATGATATATATATAGTTAGAAACGAAAATAAGTGTATTAAAAAGTGTGTAAATTACTATATTTTTTAAACTTCTCTTTATTTATTTTCCTTTCTTCTAAATTTTTTCCTTCCTTTTTCTTAATGTTTCCATTTTATTTATTTATATATTTTGTCTCATAATCTTCATTTATCGAACCCCAATTTAATACAACGAAGAAGAAGCTTGATAATTGTTTCCCATCTCTTATGTTTTTCTAATTTTTTTAGTTGGAAAACCCATAATAACTTCAATAGAGGAATTTTTATTGTTTTTGTTAAAAGTATATAGAATGTATTCCAGACTATTATGATGTTCAAGGGTAGAACTTTATTAAGAAGAACTAAATCCCTAGAAATGGAATTGGAGGTAGCTTTTGTGTTCCTATTTCGGTGAAGATTTTTCCTTTTTTTCATGTTTTTTATTTTTTAAAAGTGCTTTTCATTTTCCTTAAAAAAAGTGTTATTAATTTACAGATTAAGTAATTAGATGGTAACAAAATTACTATTCTACGTCATCATATATTTTGCCACGTATCAATGACACATCTATATTGTTTAGACCATAAAATTCATTAAATGATTAAAATTTTAAGAATCTTAAATTATAAGAGTATAATTGAAAAAATATTTTATCTAGACAAAATCAGATTTCACACATATTACATAATCAAAAGCAGATTTGGAGTATGTAGATTTGGTTACAGACAAAAGGAGATTTTGCATATTCAGATGAAGTGGATATTCCATCATCAATGTTCGTTTTAGTTATTGATACTGAGATAAATAAATTTCAAATGATAATTTTATTTATTCAATCATAATCTAAAATATTATTCAAATTTTATTGATAACTTTATGCATTATTATAAATTTTATTTTATTTTCTTAACTAATTTTTAGTTAGTTTTTATATTATTATTATTTATAACTAATTTTTTTATCATTATTTATATATTAATTTAATTTTTTAATATTTGATATAAAAAATATAAAGAGAAGACCGCATCTCTAAAATGCAACCAACTAATAAATTTAAAGTGTTTTACTTCACATAGTCTTTCTACTGTATGCAAACGCGTAAAAATACAGCGTTTTAGTTTTTTTTTTAAAGTTTAGGATAGTGTCGAATTTAAAAAAAAAATTGAATTTTGAATATTTTTACATTGGGTTGTTATAATTTTTATTTAATTATTGTAAAAATTAAAAGATAAATTAATAGAAAAAAGATATAATGATTTTTGAGAAAGACTACGATGTTATCAAATTTTCGTAAGAATCTTGTGAAACTTCTGTTTAAGAATCAATGTCAGTAAACTTTTGGGATTATTTTTAAAAGTTTTCATTTTACTCTTTCTCGAGTTTAAACACAAAATCTTATTCTTATTGCTCATTTTACACGTGATAATAGTTATTATTTTTTAATTATAATATAGTTTTACTTGAGAAGGAGCCTAATAAAAATACCCATTTAAATTACTTTAAACTATTTTAAAAATTTAGAAATATAAACTATATTGTGTATTTGTCACAACAAAAAAAAAAAAAAAAAAAAAAAAAACTCTCTTGTGTATACATAAACAATGTAAAGAATCGCGAGCTCTGCCAAAAGAAAAAATGTAAAGAACTGGGAGCAAATTCAAATAAAAGAAATAATATTTTTTATACATAATTTTTTATGTTAAAAAGTAATAAATCATACTTTAAAAGCTTTTGAATTTATTTAATGATATATATTAGTTATTTTTTTAGAAATCAACTAATTTTATATTTGGTCAACTGTTTAATGATTATTTCAATTATATAATATTAATATTTTAAATTTATTATTTATTAAATATAAAACATTTTACTTACTTAAATAAATCAAAATAATTAGAAAATTTTGACTAAAACCTTTTTTTTAAATAATATTTTTAATTTGATTTTAAAAAATATTAAAAAAAAACAAGTGTGGTGTAATATTGGTGTGCAAGTTTACATTCTATTAAAATAGTAGCATATAAATAATTACTCTTTTATTAAATTTTAGATTTATATTATTTCAAATAATATTTTCATATATATACTTTAATTTTTAATGTTTTAGTTGTTTATAATTTGTTTTCTTTATTTATATATATATAACAATATCTAATGTAGCTTTTGCTTTTTTTTTCTTTCGCTTCTGCTACATATGTTTTTTGGTTAGGTCTACCTCTCCATATGTTTGTTATTTTCTTTTATTATATTCCACTTTTAGCTTTTATATATACTTATTTCAATTGACTACACATTTTTTTTTTCTTTTTTTTTTGACTTTATATTTCATGTTACACCTTTTTTATAACATTCTTTGAAAATTTCCATTTTATTTTTTATAGAAATTTAAAATATTAATATAAAATATGGAAAATGGTATTACTGTCATTTTACAATAACAGTCTCATTTGACTGTTTATCACAAATTAAAAAATTGATAAACGAAAGAAAAATAACTATATTTAAAAATTTATATTTATTATCCATCGATGTATAATCATTTTATCATAAATATAAGATGGAAAAAAAATAATTTTAAGAGGGATAAACACAATATTGGTTATAGTGTATAATTAAAATAACATTAAAATATAAAGTAATTTTAGGATGATATATTTTTCACGTATGATAGTCCTTTACAGAAAGAATTTTATTTTTCTAAATAGTGTCCACATGAAGATAGTCTATATTTGCCTTTTAGAGTTTACCATAACGGTTTTAGAGTCAATGTGGTTTTAAAGAAATAAAATAAAAGCAAACACACAAAATAAAATAAAAATATATAGCTACCAAATATATATTATTCTTTAACCTCTACTACTACTCTCTTCATCTAAAACCACTCTAAAATTTTGTGTGCCCACAAAATACAAACCAAAGCCAAAATACCCATATTTTGTTTTAGAATTTTTATTTTTGGTCACAAAAATGGGATCAAAGAGGGATTCACCAGTGAATGTTTTGACTGAATGGTTGAATAACAGATCAATGAAAGTGAAGATCTTTTTGGGGTTAGTGCTTGCTTTTTGTGGTGTGGTAACTCTAAAGTATACTATCACAGAACCTGAATTTTTCTACATAGCTTCTGGATCAGTCCACATTGCTGGCCTTATTGTCCTTGTGTACAAACTTTTCGTTCATAAGACATGCTCTGGTACGTTTCTTAATATTAATCATTGATCTTTTCATTTATCATCTAATCATCATAATCTCATCCATCAATAATTATATAATGAATTATTGATGTTAGCTATTAGTATACAAATATTTAATCTGATATTGCATGATCATTAAATCTAATTACAAATTTTATTTTTATTTTCTTTTTTATTCTCTCCTTGAAGAAATTGGTCCCTGAAATAATTTGTGTTGTGTTTGATCAGGAGCTAAATAAATTTTTTAAAATTTTGCCATGAATTTTTTTATCACCAAGTATTGAATTGATGTTAATTTGTCTCTTAGAGTTTAGAAAGGGTTGATTAACCATTTGTACTCAATCTCGTGGTTGGACATTGTCTTCATTAAATTGATATTGTCAATTATTTGCATTTATTCTCTTGTCCTTCCTTTTTATGAAAAATGAATTTTATTATCTTGTTTCTTTTTATAACAATTTTTTTTTACATATATTAAAAAAGAAAAGTCAATATTGAATTTAATATTTAGATATTTTAAAATATTATTTTATACAAGTATTTTCAATTTCTATTTTTTATCTTTTAAGATAAATTACTAATATTAATAAAGAGTATATTTAAAAAAAATTGCATCTAATAGACATATGTAGGAATAATTTTTTTCTAAATGAAGTTTATAGTTAGGAATAATTTTCGCCTAAAAGAGAAAAAATGTACATGATTTAAGAAAATTTTATTGACATTTTTTTTTTCTCTTTTTGAGTTAGCTCTATCTCACCAGTTTTATTTACTTTTTTTTGTTTTTAATAAAAATAATTTGTTTAAAAAGCGATATACATGCTTTTAATTTAAATATAGGGAAAATGCTTTTTTTTTTTTGTTAGAAGAGAAAAAATAGGGAAAATGCTTGTTGGCTTTTTTTTATTTTTCTATCTTTTTGTACAAAATTCTTTTTCGATTGTATGGATTAATTATATGCCTTTTAATTTGTGAATTATTTAAGAAGAGAAATCGGTATATATATATTTTTATAAGTAAAGTTGTATTAATAAGAGTACATTGGATATTCTAATTCTCAATCGATTACACCTAATTTTAACTAATAATTAATTAATTATTAGTTAAAGTTAGCAAGTACTTTATATTATTAGAGGACTTATAGTTTAATTGGTATTTTGGATATATTACTAGTTATTTTATATTATTATGTTTTATAGAATGTACTAAGGTTTCTTATTGTCACATGGTTATGATTTATTTAAAATAGTACATGTGTATGAATTGATTGTTTTTTAAGGTTTTCATTTTATTTATGTCACAAGCTAAAGAATAATTTAATATTGTTAGGTTTATCCCTCAAAAGTCAAGAGCTGAATGTTGTATTCCTAGCAACAAGATTAGGTTGTAGTGTCTTCATGGAAGCTGACTACCGCACTGTGTTGGATCTATTATATTTCTTGTTAACATCGTTGGTTGTTTGGTTGATAAGATTTAGGCTCAAGTCTTCCTATATCAAGGAGTTTGACAACATGTGGTTATCCTTTTTGGTAATTTGGATTTGATTTTGGCTTATTGTGGCATGTTAATGATTTTCATTTATAAGGTCATGCATATTCATGAGTGGAATAAAGTAAAAAAATAACATACTCTATTTATTATGTATAGGTGGTACCTTCAGCAATTTTGGCAGTACTAATCAACCCAATTACACCACATTACTGGATTGTCCGAGTCATTTTTGCATTCACTTTGTATCTTGAAACCGTTTCAATTATTCCTCAAATTCGTTTTATGCAAAAAGCTAAGGTTAAAAATTCTTAGACTTTGTTTTACTATAGTTTTATTTTTATTTTTATTCCATATAGATTATGTTGTAACTCTAACATATATGTTTTCAGATGGTTGAAACCTTCACAGGATATTATGTGTTTGCTCTTGGTGTCTCAAGATTCTTTGCACTAGCTTATTGGATTATTCATGTGAGAATGATTATAATTTTTTTCTTCTCGAATCTCATAAACATGGAAATTAAATTGCTATAAGAAAATAGTCATTGGAATTTTAAATATATAAAAAAACATTTTTTTTTTTGTAAGAATTATTAATTTCACAAAATTAGATTTGTCTTTTCACAAGAATTAATTTCATTCATTGCATTAGTAACGATAAGCATTTTGTTTACTTTCATTGCATTCTTAATTTTTATATTTTAAAATTACTCCATGAAATCATTAAATTCTAAGTTACAACTTTGAACCATGGGGAATGTAAAACATATTAGGATGGGAAAACATTGAATTAATGTTTTCTTATCTTTTGTAGATCTATGAAACTGGAGGGCAATATCTATTTTTTTTCGGTTATGGCTATTTTTGGATGGTGGTTCTTCAAGTATTAGAGCTAGTTCAATCTTTAATCTTGGCAGATTTTGTCTACTATTACATCAAGAGGTACGAACACTATTTTATTTTCTCTTCTAAACATCTTTTGTTTCTCTTTCTATTCAAAAATGTATATATAGCTTCAAAATTTTCTTTGGCAAGAAAATGTTATGATCCAAAAAATGTTAACAACATGCTCTCAAACTTTCTATGCTATTCAAAATTCAAAAAGTTAAAAAATATTTAAGTAGTAAGACAAGTAAAAAAGACTTATAATTATAAAAAGATATGATCATTGACGTATTTAATTAAAGGACTTTTGAATCTCAAAAAGCAAGAAAAATATAATTTAAATAAAATTATAATAAAATATTGTTGTTAGTATTAAAAAGACTTCTAATTATTTTTATTAAAATATTGCTTTTGAATTTCTTTTAATTTTTTTTATCAAAGTCTTACTTATGAGTATCCTTTAGATTTCATTAAGTGTTGGATCGATCATGATTAAGAATATTATCTCATTTTTTAAAATATAATACTCTTTTAAAAGTTTGTTGTTGTCCTTTTTGTAAATTTTCGTTCAAATTTTAATTTTATTAATCATTATTTTATCAAAATACCTCTTAATTACTTTATTTTATTGTTATTAGCATAAAATACTATGATGGAAAGATAAATTAATTCAGTCTCTTAGAAGATGAACTTAAATAAATAATATAAATTGTTAATAAATTTACAATTATCAATTTTTTCAATTATCATTATTTTATTTTGATAAATTATAAGAGTTTAACATTGTAATCTCAAGAAACAAATATCAAATATCTTGAAGGAAAGTTATAAAATATTTCATTCGTCTTGAAAAAAATTACTAATGCAATATTATAACTCATTTTCTTTTCCTGTTTTTTCAGCTTCATGCAAGGACAACTTTTGAAGAAGATGCCTGTTTAATAATCTTGATTTGGCTATACAATGTACCCAACAAGAGTTTGCAAATGTAATTTAGTTTAAGGCTTGTTATATACTAAGAGGTGGTATACATAAACTATTTCCATTTTCTACATGTAATCCATATTTATTTTATATATGCAAAGCACAGACCGATTTTGAAAAAGTAATTCAATAGTTTTATTTGGTACTAGTTATACTTATATAGCTTGCTCTTATAATCAACAATTTTTTTTGAGTAAATAGTCAACCATTTTGATGAACATAATTGAATCTACTTTACCATCTCCCCAAGTATATGATCCAACACCAGCACATTTGCAGCAAAGCATTGCCAACACAAACGAAAATTCCAAAAGCAACTTTTATATTTGTATAACTCAAATTATCGTACACCCACTTAATCCATTTTCTTTTTATACCTAATTTATTTTCATATTAACAACATATCAATGGGAAACCCACTAATCACTTAACTCACTTAATACATGGTTAATATAAAAGATTATATGTTACTAACACATCATACTTATTGATTTATATGATTTTAAAAATAATTATAATAAAAATCAATTATTTTAAATAACATTTTATAATTTTAATAATAATATATTTGACAATTTACAAAATAAACATAATAATCATACATTATTAATACAAAAATATTAAATTTTATATCATTATTCAATAAAAAATCACGATATCTTCGCGTAATTTAAATTTTATAAGTACATAACAAAAGGTAATGCAAAATAATCCAGTTTAATTATAGTGAATATGCATGTCCTATTTTGTTCAACAAAATGGAGCAAGCAATTTAAAAGAAAATGGAAAAAGTATGAATTTAAATTTAAATGACATTAATGAACACGAGTAAAAATGTCCCCAAACACGTGGACGACGTGTCGCTTTCTCCAACTCAACCCACCGCAAATAGAAACCAATCATATACGCAAACACACCGTCGCGTCACTATCACAACCTCGTAAAAAAACTACCAACGTTCCACGTTTTCATGTCTCCTAAATCCACGGGCCCCACTCAAAACCTCTAACCACGTGTCACCCCATCCCTGACCAAGCGGCATCGTCCCTCGAGATTCAAGCAAGTAAAAATAAAACTAGAGATTCGCGCGCGCGCGTGTGTTTCACATTCCACGTGTCCCTTATTACCCTCCCACTCCATCCCCTTATGTTCCACCACGTGTCCCATTTCACTCTCCCAAAACCCAATTTCCACGTGGCATTATCAGAACCTTCCTAGAACAGAACAGATTCTCCGTTTCTCGATTATTTAGCGGTGCAACTTAACCCTTACGTGTCACTAACCGCTTTTCCTAACTTCTCGCATTTCGCCACGTGTCGTTTCTTTCTTCTTTTTCTACCCCCACTTTAAAAAATTGAAAATCACAACGCATTTTTTTTTTTCAGCAGAGAACTTTTTCTTATTCATCTTAATTTTTTTGCATATGAAGCTTTTAGTTTAACAACAATGGTGGAAGTTGAAGAGATTGAGCTAGATTTAGGGTTATCCATTGGAGGAGTTTTCAGAAAACCCCTGGAAAAACCCAAACCCGAATTAGGACCCGATTGTTTAGTTTCGGGTTCGGATCCCAACAATGAAGTGCAGAAAGTGTTTCCACAGGTGAATCGTGAGGTTCAGGCTTTGAAGAGAATGGAGTTGAAGAGGAAAAGAGAGCAGAAAAAGGGAAATGGAAACCGGGTCGGAGAATCCGAACCCGAACCGGAATGTGAGCAGGTATTTAAAAAGGAGAAGACGGAGTTACTTGACGGTGCGGTTTCTTTGACAGCTCCGTTTTTTGTTTTGCAACCGCAACAGTATGGATCGGTGCAGTATATGCCGTTAAATAATGGATTGTCGTTACCGTGTTGGTTTGCGAGTGAGAAGAATGTGGGTGGAGTTGACGGTGTTAATTTTAACGGTGGAAATGGAAAAGCGAAATCTAACGGGTCTTCAAGGTGTAGTTCTTCTGCTGTTTCTGATTACCAAAGCTCTTCTCGTGAAGGTGAATTTTATTTTATTTTTTTGCTATTGTTGTTTTTAATATTTTTATTTTGGCTATTGGTATGATTTTTTGCTTTTTTTTTTTTTTTTCTGAAAGAGATTATTGCGTATATTAAATTTGTTTGAGTGAGTTCATAATCTTTGACTATTTTATTATATTATTAAGAATGATGATTGCATGCAATTTAAATAACTTTATTTAGTTCATATCATCAAATCGATGTTGCGATTTCGTGGAAAAAGGTTTATCAAAGAATAGATGTCATAGTCTTGGTTTCAGGAATATATTGAAATATCAAATTGATGTGTGTATTTTTTTAATCAAAATATCATTTTGATTTATTTTTTTAATTACTAATGTATTAAATCATGTAAATTTGAAACAATGGTTTTTATTTTGTGTTTCTCAGATGGAGGGTGCAGTGACAGCCACAGCCATTCAGCCAATTCATTTACAGAACAAACTGAGTTGAAAAAATCAAATGAAATGAACATAAAAAGAAACCAAGCAGAGGAAATTGCTTCATCTCATCCTACAAGAGCCAAACAATGCAACAATTCACATGACAATACAAAACACAACAATGTGAATGAAGCTCAAACTCAGCCACATATCATTCAATTTCAACCAAATCCAATGAAACTTCCAATGCCAATTAACAAGCCATTATTGCCTACTGAAAATTCAACCAAAGGAGTAGCACTATTCAAGGATACAAAAGCTAGGCCTCAAATGCCTTATGTATCAACAAAAGGGAATGGACCAAATGGGAAAACAGTGAATGGATTTTTATACAGATATTCAAAATCTGATCAAGTGACCATTGTTTGTGTCTGTCATGGAAGCACATTTTCACCTGCCGAGTTTGTGCAGCATGCTGGAGGCACAGACATTACACATCCTTTAAGACACATCACAGTCATTTCTAATGCTTTTGGGTGATCTTAATTTGCTGTCTTTTTTTTTATCAGTTGTTCCTACCAGGAAAAATTCAATTAAGTGTTAGTAATGTGATGTTTAGGCAGAGCTAGTATTTTTGTTGCTGGAGCTTTTTGTTTCTATCAACTATTCTAACCGTTTTAACAATTGATGTTCTAACTTTTGATTTTTAGAGTAATGCTATTTGGCTCCTGTTTTGTGTTTTTCTAAATTGAAAAATTCTATCTGTGGTCTTCATTTAACAATTGATATACTTGAAACTATGCACAGTTTTTTTTCTTTCAAGTAGTGTGTTGGTTAGATTCACAATTAATTAGTTAGTTGTTTCTTTAAACTATTCATAACCATCAAATTATCTTATAATTCCTAGTTAGATTCACACTTTAACTTCGGAGAAATAAAGTAGTATTTTGGGTTCAAACTTGACCTCTAAATGTCATTGCAGCTACTACTAATATGCACTATTGGGAAGGAATATTAGTAAATAAAAATTAGGATTTGACTCCTCCAAATCATTGTTATATTTTTTTTGTTTATCTTTTAGCCTTCATTTTTAAAAACATAGTTTTATGTATTGGAAGTCATTCTCGTAATTATATATAGGCACTTCAACACCACATGTTTCTTTTAATAATCTCTTATTTGAGTTGCTCCAAATAAAATATTACTATGTTTTTTATTAGTTAACAAAGTATCATAAATCTGCAAGAATTACATTATATACACATATACATATAATAAGGAGATATGGTATCACATATATCCTTACCAATTACCATTAATTTTTTAACTTCTTAAAGCAAATATTGAAATTGTCATGGTTTAAGTTTTCACACTTTGACTCTTTATTTTTTCTTTCTATGTGTCTGTTTTCTCTTTCATATTTTATATTTTATTCGCCACCAATTTTAAAACTACACAAAACTATAATTTATAACTTGAGCATATCAATTTCAAAAACATTTTTCTAGATTTAAGAAGTTTAACATCATTTTGAAAATATCTCAAAAATATATTTGTATGTATCTGTAAAATATTTAAAAAAATAATAATTCAGATATTTCTATAACATATATATTCAATAAAAGTAGTGATATATGAAATACATCCTCAATTTTAAAGTATCCCTGCCTCGTAGGAGAGGAGATTCCATGAGACGGAAAGGGATATTACAAAACAAAATTTAATTCAACATAACGTATCACTCAACGACAAAATCCTTTCTTTTTTTTAAAAAAAAAAGACCACACAAAATTCAGTTCAAATTGTCTTGGGCTAGAAAATCCCAGAAATATCTGGTCATCCAATTAAAATGATATTTTTTTGGTATTTTGCAAAAAGAATTAATTTTTTGGTATAGTTTTATATAAGACCAACTAAAATAATTTCACATATTTATAAAAAAAAATTATAATATCACGATACAAATAATTTGAACCCTTTTTATCTATTTATTTATTTTCTTCTTCATGTTTAGAAAGAGATGGAGATATAAACAATACAAATAATTTTTAATTTTTTTTTGTAAATTTTATAAATATAAAAAATTGTTTCTATCTCTACCTCTTTTATGATATTATAAAAAATATAAAAATAAAAAGAGAGATTCAAATCTGATAAGAAATAACACAACTTCATGCAGATAATTTTCATGCATTTTGTGATTTTATATTTTCGATGATAGTGTACTAAAAATATTTAAAGTTAAAACTAAAATTTGATAATAAAATTTTTAGAAATACTAAAATTTAAAATTATTTTACGCATGAAATATAATTTTGTACCAACAATGATTTGACTATTTAAATTTATACCATAACCATAAAAACTCCACTTTTGGACATTTTTCTAGATAAATTTATGTTTAATAAATTAATCTGTTTTTTCATATTTAAATTTAATCTACAACATAGTTATAGGAAAATCAGTAACAACTCAATATTTACAAAATATAAATTTAAAATATAAAACATAAATATTAATACTAAAATTTAAGTAATATAGAATCATAGACATAGAAAATCCGAATCAAAATAAAATATTATATTATGCAACAAAAAACTGATATACAAATATAGAGTGTCCGTCTTTCTGCTAGTAAATTTTAAATTAAATTGCAATTTTGGTTTCGCTATTTTTATTAATTCACAAAATTGGTCTCTTTATTTTAAAAGTCGATAATTTTAATCTTTCAATCAGATACTTGAATTAAAAACTAACAATTTGATATATTTTTAAATGACGTGACATATAATTCTGTAATATAAAATTAATTATTTATATGTAATTGATAAAATTACAAATATGAAAAAATTCAGAAGTTGAAAATTAAGTGTTTACAGTGTTTTATTCTAACTCATTGATATTAATCCTTCTATATAACAATATGATATATCACATTATTTAAAACATGTCACATCATTTTTTTTATTTAAAAAATTAAAAAAATAAATCTGAATTATTGACTTTTAAAATAAAGAGATTAATTTTATAAATTAATAAAAACAAGAGACTAAAACTAGAATTAAACTCAATTTTTATAATTTATTTTATATCAAATATAATAACCACTGTTAACGGGTAAGAGATAATCACATGAATTAAACTTTCACCATATAAGAAATCAAAGTTCAAATTTTAAAATAAAAAAAAAAAAAGAAAATTCAGATTATTTAACATTCCAATGTATTCAAACATAATTAACTCTTATAAAAAATCTCATTGAAAAACAAATATAAAATAAAATATACTACTTACTAACAAGTAATGTTTTTCTATATAGAAAATAATAATATATCTATAAATTGTAGTTGTAAAAATATTTAATACATTAGAACATAGATTTAAACCCTAAATAGTATTTTTATTTTATTTTATGTAGTGTGTATGAATTTTATATAGACCAACTAAAATAATTTCACATATTTATCAAAAAAAATTATAATATCATGATACAAATGATTTGAACCCTTTTTATCTATTTATTTATTTTCTTCTTCATGTTTAGAAAGAGATGGAGATATACACAATACAAATAATTTTTAATTTTTTTTATAAATTTTATACATATAAAAAATTGTTTGTTCCTCTATCTCTTTTATGATATTATAAAAAATATATAAAAAAAAAAGAGAGATTCAAATCTGATACGAAATAACACAACTTCATGCACATAATTTTCATGCATTTTGTGATTTTAAAATTATTTCACGCATGAAATATAATTTTGTACCAACAATTATTTTACTGTTTAAATTTGTACCATAACCATAAAAACTCCACTTTTGGACATTTTTCTAGATAAATTTATGTTTAATAAATTAATCTGTTTTTTCATATTTAAATTTAATCTACACCATAGTTATAGGAAAATCAGTAACAACTCAACATTTACAAAATTTAAATTGAAAATCTAAAACATAAATATTAATACCAAAATTTAAATAATATAGAATCATAGAAACAGAAAACTCGAATTAAAAGAAATGAATTAATTTCATGAATTAATAAAATAAGAGACTATAATTAAAATTAAATTAAAATTTATAATCTTTTTTATATCAAATATAATAACCACTATTAAAGGGCAAGAGATAATCACATGAGTTAAGTCTCACCATATAAGAAATCAAAGTTCAAATTTTGAAATTAAGAAAAATATTTGTAATATTCATCATTTCAATGTATTCAAACATAATTATCTCTTATAAAAAAATCTCATTGAAAAACAAATATAAAATAAAATATACTACTTCCTAACAAGTAATGTTTTTCTATATAGAAAATAATAATATATCTATAAATTATAGTTGTAAAAATATTTAATACTTTAGAACATAGATTTAAACCCTAAATAGTATTTTTATTTTATTTTATGTAGTATGTATGAATTTTATTGTTAAAGTATTATAAACTAAAAAGAAAAAATGAAAACATTTCGAAAAGGGTAATACCGTAAAGTTTCCATATCGATGAATCACCTAACCCTTTAAAGAGTGAGGGCATCATTGACATTGAACTTTTCAACCAAACCAAACTACCATCACAAATTTACAATTCA
Organism: Cicer arietinum; assembly: GCF_000331145.2. NCBI lineage: Eukaryota > Viridiplantae > Streptophyta > Magnoliopsida > Fabales > Fabaceae > Cicer > Cicer arietinum. The sequence continues at coordinate 59,785,426 of NC_021166.2, read as the reverse complement.
AAGCGGCACAACCAGCAGCAACAACAACAACAACGTTCTCTCTCTCTCTCTCTCACACACACACACTCTCTCTATCTCTCTCTTCACACCACCATTCACCACTCTTTCATTTAAGAAACACATAAACACGAGAAATATCACAAAGGGTAGGTGGAAGATGATGCATCACTAATAAACAACAACAACAAAAATACGTTGTTTCCAACCTCACATGTTTATATTTGCAGACACACATAAGCTTCTTCCGTACACTGTTTTCTTATACAACAACAATGGCTTATCTGGGGTTTTCTATTCAGGTAAAAGAATTGTCTTTCTATTGTCAATGGCTTTGTTTTTCTTTTTTTGTTGGTTCATGAGGCATTTTGCGTTGACGCCTTTAAAAACTTGGTCTTTTTCTTGTTTTGAATTTTGGGTTTCTTTTGAATTGTTGACTTTGTGGCTTTTGTGATTTTTTTTGCTCAATTGGGTTTGTTTTCCAAGGAAAAAGGGTGGTGGGGTTTATGGTCTTGAGTCTTGCTAACGTAGAGATATTTTGTACTTCATATCAAGAAAGTGCTTTTAAGGGTTAATTGTTTTCTTTTTCTCTCAAATTTTGATTTTTTTAATGGTATGAGTCTGTAGGGACTAAGAATAATCATATGTAAATTATGGTACCAACTTAATTTTGTAAAAAAAAAATGATTTTTGTTGTTGTTGTTAGGGAAGTGTTTATTGTTGGTGTGTTGAGATGGGTTGGTGTTACTTTCTGATGTGATCAAATTGGAATTCTGATTTGAATGATTGTTGATAATTTTTTTTTTTGGATAGAATAGTTGAAATTGTATGGTGATTTGATCAAGGTTTATCTAACTTTTCTGTTAATACTTTATACTCTATATAAACACATATTTACACTAAAGCATGAAGCCATAATCACTTTGATTGCAAACTTTAGCTAAACCTATCTATTTGAATGTATTTCTCTTTGTTAAATTCATGTCTACATTCATGGAATAAACATTATTCTTATTGCATTACTTGATTTTGCTAAGATTCTATTAGCCATTATTCGTTGTTAGTATATTTGTTATTTCTTGCTTTTGTTGACTGATTGTAAATACCTGATATAGTTGAATTATGAATTACTTCCATTTATGTTTTTAACAATGTTTTGCTGATTTTGGAAATGTTTTTTTTCCTTTATAGTTTGACTTTATTCGTTTCACTTAGCCGAAAATCTTCTATTTGTTTTAGGTACTCTACCTTTTGTATTGAAGGGAAGTTGGTATCATAAGTAAACCACTTTGCTCTGATAATTGACTTGAAGTAACAATGGTAAGCTTGAGAAGGCGTCGACTTTTGGGACTTTGCTCAGGTAAATGTCGGATAACATATACTTTTTCTCCTTTGGAAGTTTTGAATCTGCTTCATGAGTTGTGTCAAACGTTTAATTGATACTATTTGTTAATTTGATCTTACCTTTTCCAGGAAACAATTCAATTGTCACTCCACTTCCTCTATACTGTGAGAATCTTGCTCGTAATGAAAATTCAAGTCAGAATGCTAATCATAGGAGGGAACAATCTATGGTTATGGATATCGCAAGCGTCCTCGACAGCGTAGGAACGCAAGTACTACTTTTAAATTATTGAATTTTGCTCCTTTGATGCTTTGTTTCTTGTATCTATAAGATGTTATTGTTTAATACTAAAATCAAGTCGAACATTAAGATTGATTTCCATCAAGTATCAACTCATAAATGAATTAGCATTTATGATACACGTGTTCATGAATCCGTACAGATATTTACCTAGTTGATAAAATTAGAGAGTTATTGTATATTCATATCCTAGATAACTAGGATCTTTCACTAAACTCTTCCGTTTGCGTTTCGCAGAATTCCCAGAACACCATTGTGAAAGATGAATCAGGGTCATCAAATGTGTCTGGTTCTAGCCCATCGGAAGA
>NC_021166.2:59770981-59783326 GCF_000331145.2 Cicer arietinum | reverse complement strand
AACAAAATATATGTTTGTTATTTAAGAAACAAATCTCTTTCCTTTTCTGGTAATTTATATTAACTAAGCTGCGGTGTCTAATCAAATTGAATTTCTCAATTTGGAACCTATCTACATTGACCTTGTTTATAGATAATTTTTAAATTTTCCATATATAGTTGGATATAAATATGTGAACAAGCTCATTTAATCATGTTTAGTTGAAAATCCATATCATCTAATCATTGCATATATGACCTTCTAAATTTTAACTAGAACGAATATATTAACTTTAGAACATCTTTTTACACCAGTGTTGTGAAATAGTGGCTATAGCACTGTAGCATAGGGGAATTTGAACAAATCACTATTGTTCTGCGATATGCTATTTAGTGCAAAATATAGCCAGATAGCGCCACTAAAATATTGTTGTGTAGCGGAATATGAAAAAACCAATATTTTATGCAATCCACAATTAAGAACACTATTTTACACAAAACTCTTAGGGTTCATCTGTTCGTTACTTATTTCAACCTGCATTTTTTAGGGCCACCTATTAAACGGAGAAAGCGACATTCAAGAAAACCTAGAGAGAATCAAGAAGCATGCTTAATGAGAGGGGTGTATTTCAAAAATATGAAGTGGCAAGCAGCAATAAAAGTAGACAAGAAACAGATCCATCTTGGGACTGTTGCGTCGCAGCAAGAAGCTGCTCGCTTGTATGACAGGTAGTTCTTTGAATTGTAACATGTTCATGCCGACAACGGTCTCTTTCAATTTACTTACTATTTGTGTTCGCTTTATTATCAGGGCCGCTTTCATGTGTGGTAGGGAGCCCAATTTTGAGCTTCCTGAAGAAGATAAGCGCGAATTGAGTAAGTTCAATTGGGAAGAATTCTTGACCGTGACTCGACAGACAATAACCTGTAAAAGTAATTTTTTTACTCCAACTATTTCATGTCTCTTCCTAGATCACTTTTTTACTTGAATTTTAACTTTAATTCCATATAAAATTTTCTAGAACACAAGAAAGGGAATAGTTCCGGACCGCATAATAAGGTCGACGAGCCTTCATTGCAGAGAGGTGATTGTGACAGTAAGCAAGGAGTGACTAACTTCTCGGTCGGTGGTATTGCGGAGCTAGAAACCGCAGCTTCTAGAAATATATGATTCAAGAATGGAGCTTGTGGAGGATAACTCCAGTTCTAACGGTTCATTTTTTTGCTACCTAATTCATTTTCAATTGTATTATTCTTAACATAATCAAATTGATACAACTTAAACTAATAAGTAGTATATAGTAATAGTTCATGAAGCTATTTTCTTCTTCCCTACAATAATGGAAGATGGGGGATACAATTATTATTTTTTATGTGATTATTATCTATGTACCTAAAGGTGCATGAATAAATTGTTTTTAAATGGAATTTTTTTCTTCCAAGTAGTTATTTTCCTTGATTTTCTCTTTCCTTACATTGTATGTATTCTCAATATGCTTAGTTATAGGCTTTATGTTGGAGAGATGCATCTTTAGGAATGTTGTGATCTTGAGTTGATGAAAAGGTCTCTAATATAAGCAAAAAGTAATTTTTTTTTTGTTCTTAAATACAAGAAAATATAATTTTAACTTTATTTAATGATGTTTATTCTAAAATACCTTCAATTAATGTAATTTTTTTTCTTCTAATGATCCTTTTATTTTCTTGGAACAAGTTCCTATGAATTAATAAATGTGAGTTAGTTAATTTTGCTGATAATGAAAATTGAAGTAGTATTCAATGGATGATGAATTTGGGGCATTGATACATCACTTTTTTGCAAGTCCCCTAAATGGGCTATAATTTGAATGGTGGATAAGAAAGAGGGGGTTGAGGCTTATACCATTGTCAGTGATAGGGACTTGAATGAAAGGGGCATTCATAGAAAGACGAATGATGAAGTTCCATTTTCATAAAATAAAAAAGGTAAGAGTAACATCCTTGACTGTAAAGAAAGAAACACATGTTATGTTTTTGTAACAAAAAAGATTGTGATGATGAGTATAACACTCCGATGGTTACAATTTAAAGATGTAATATTGTGTTGCAAGTTTTGTTTGAGGTTTTTTTTTCTCAAGGGCTTGAGTTTAAGAGAGGTATAAGTTTATTAGACCTTTTTTAAGTTTAAGCATTTAAAGAAAAAACTCAAATGCTTATAAAAAAAAATATTTTGTACATAATTGAGCTTAATAGAAGTCTGATCTTTCCATGGTGAAGTAAACATTCTAATTTTATCTTTTTTAGACACGTCGCTTTTAAGTGCTACCATTTTTAGAATCAGAGTCATTTTTTACTTGTGTTGTTTGATTGGTGTTTTGAAAACTTTAAAGCGTGTTTAGTTAGAGGGATTTAGAGTTGAAGGGATATAATATTTTTAAGTTTTTGAATTTGATTCAAATTTTAGAAAGAGAGGAAAGCAGAATCTCTCATTTAGTTGATTTTGTTCTCTTCTATTTTGAGGAATTTAAAGTGGAGGAGAGATGTTCTATATAACTAAAAAAGTCATTTAAAATCTCTCTTCCTCCTTTGAACCAAACACAAAACCATTTAAAAAAATTCTCTTCATTTGAATCAAACATGTCTCTACTTCTTTCTTCTCTCCTCTATTAAAACCCCTCATTTCGCCTCCTATTGAATCAAAAACACATTTAATATTTATAGAGGATTAAGAGAATGTTTTAACCGACTGTTAGTTAATAAATATGATGTAGATGTAGTGGTACACGTAAGGGAAGATATTTGTTCATGTGAGTAAATGAATAAAATTATTATGTTAGTAATGTATTTTATCTATACATTAATGTATTTATATATTTTTAGATGGAAATTTGTGATATATTTTGTTAATGTATTAATATTGTGTTGAAAAAATAGGGTGTCACAAAAAATTCTACACAATTAAAAAAATAATATCTATAGATACTTAAAATCTCTGTTAACTATTTATTTAATTGATATTCATGCAAATATAGATAAAGTAGACATATTATTTTCATCCAACAATGTAGGATAGCAAAAATTATTTTTCGTGCTTGTAAATATTAATTAAGTATAATTATTTATGCGGTTCTTTAATTTAATTTTAGATAATATTTCAGTATTTATTTTTTTTTTATTTGGTCATTTATTTAATTTTAAGTAAACAATTTGATCTTTCATCAAAATTTTCAAATAAAACTCATAAAATTAATTATCATCTTTTAATATAATGCAAATTTCATCAAATTTATAACTCAAATATTTAAATAAACTCATATTTTTATTCTTTATTTTTGAATTTTTATAATAAAAATAAATAAAAGATCAAATTAAAAAGAAAAAAAATTGAAATATTATTTAAAATTAAGTTAAAGAATGACATGAACAATTGTGTCTATTTCTACGCAAGAGTAAATGTGGAAGGGTTTGAATTGAAAAGAGAGAGAAGGGGAATGATAAGTTATCAATTAAAATTAAAATAAAATATTTGATTTTTATTATAAATTACAAATAACAAATCACAACTACCCGTTTGTCAATAAGATATATAGCCCAAATATCTAAATTGCTCCTCCAGAAAAATTCATGGGGATCTGTTTGGTCCATGAAAAATAAAAATTATTGATTTTTTATTTATTTAAAATATAAAATATAAGTTAAATTTGTTAATTTAGATATCTTGTTAAATATGACATCGAATAATTTAGTTATTTAAATTTATGATTTTTTAATTGATCTAATTTAAATTTATGATGTCATAAGTCATTTTTAAATTAAAAATTACTAATAATTTAAACTTTAGACGACATTAAAATCATCATCTCTAACTCTAAATTAATTAGTGGTGATTTTATTTTAGTTCCTGTTCAAACTCTATATCTCTAATCGAATTGTTATTTTTATTAATGAAGTTAAAAGAGAAATTAAATTGTTTGACGATTTTTAATTCAATATGATATCATTGTTTTAAAATTTATGAGACTAAATTATCATTCTTTTCATTTCAAAAGTTAAAATGATAATTTTTATTATTACTACTTTAATTGATAAAAATATTTTTTTTTCCATGTTTAATGTATTAGCAACAATTCTTTTTCTTCACAAAAAGTACTCTCAGTTTTCGTTTTTCTTCTATTTTACATTGAGTATCTATATAAATAAATCTCTAACTTGATACCTCATCTATTTCACTATCAATCAATATAATAAACTATAAACATAAACATAAGTTTAATGAAATAAAAAACATAAATATAAAACTCATAATAATTATAAAACAATATTACATTTGCATTTTAAATTTATTTTATATAATCATTTCAATAAATATAATTTTTAAAAATTCACTTTTTAAACACCTAATTTTCTTATTGTAAATTATTTCAATATTAATTGTATTGAATAATGAATTAATTGAACCAAAAAGGGGCAATTAGGGGAAAAGACATAGTAGCCACAGCCACCTTTGCAAGTCTTCCTCTTCGTCACCAAACAAGTTTCATTCTTCACTTCACTCAACAAATCCAACACTACCCAGTTGCAGATTCTATTGATTTTTGCAAGGAAATGGGTTCTGAGAATCAAGAAACACCAGATGAACGAATCAACATTTCGCATTCTCCACCTTCTTCTTCTCATAGTTGGAAAAATCGAATCTTTTTTCCAACCCTCATTGCAGGTCTCTCTCTATTTCTTATTTTATTGCTTCTTCTTAATATTTTTAATTAACTTGTTTCCTCTTTGATGAAAATGCTTAAGTTTTTTTGTATTGGAATCTAATGCCCCTCATGATTATTTTCTCAATTTTTAGATATAATGAAAGTAGTTTAAGTCACTGTAATTGGGTTAGTGGTGAGATATTTGAGTAATTGGGTAAATGGGTGTGTGAGACATATAAAATTGATTTTGATATGTTTGGACGATGTGGATTGAAATTGATATTATCTCTAGAATCGGTTCCAATTCCAAAAATTGATATTATCTCTAGAATGGATTCCAATTCAAAATTAGGATTTGTTGCTTTTGACTACAAATGTAGTTTTTAAGCTGAAATTTATAGGCCAACTCAGTTTTACATGAATCTATCAAATCACTTTACATTTAACACATTTCAACTTAAAATCAATTTTACAAAATCAACTCAATCAAAATCAATTTTTGTCACTGCAGAACAACAAACACATGTTTACAATTATTATAAATCAAAAGAGATGATGGGTAGTTTGCATTGGTTTCAATACGCGTGTGAAGTAAAAACATGAGTTTGAGTGTATGTTTGGTTTCACTTTTCGAAGAGTCAAAATTGATTTTGACATGTTTGGTTGTTCTCAAGTAGAATTGATTGTCTCAAAAATTGATTCTAACTTGAAACTAGAAGTCGAAACTTTTGTATCTATAATTGATTTTTAGCCTTGTATTTATTATTCAACCCACCTTTTCACCAATGCACTTAAACATAAATAACTTTATATTCAACTTCCTTTTGCCAAAATCAATTTTACATAATTCATTTAAAGCAATTTTTATCATTGTAGAACCAAACACATGCTGAGATGGGAGTTAATTTTACATAGGTGTTAAGATTAGATCTTGTAATCTCTTAGGTTCTCACCTGATATTGTCTATATTTACATGGTAGTTTGTAGGTATGTGTGTTGTATTGGTTTTTTTAAATATTTGTGACTCTTTGAAGCAGGGGTTGCTGGTGCTGGAACTGGGTTAATTTCGAAGCATCGAAAAAGTCTTGGTCTTGCTAATGTTTCCGCCAGCTATGCTGCTAACTTTGCCATCATTACTGGTTGCTATTGCGGTAACTGCTCTATCTTGTCCTAACTTTTGTATCCTGTATTTGCAATGATTTGCTACTGTTTTATATAGACCACGATCGGGTTTGATCTTTAGGTTACATTATCGTGTTATGAGAGAAAGAGAGAACAATTTCGTTACACAGACCTGTCATTATCTGACCTGTCGTTAACAGACCTTTCAAAATATTAGGGAAAATGTTCTGTAGATGTTCTAGGAATGAGAAAAGTTAAGAAACAGAAAGAAATTTCCTATTAGCTGAACTTTCTAATATTCTTCAGATATATTCCAAGGATTCTTCTTTTGTAAAAACCAAAATGAATTCTTCTTACTCATGAAAAATGGTCACAGAAGGAAGAAAGAATGAAACCATTGTGTAAGAGATGTAGCTCCAGTTTGCATGTTTGCTTCTGAAATAATACGGTCGTGCAAAGGAAGTTATCTTTGAAATTCTTGATTATAAAGTGTTAATTTTATTATGTGCCTCTGATAATTTAACCTATTAACTCATTGGATAACATGATAAGAGGAATTATCCAAAGATATTTTAACTTTTAACTCCATTATTTTGAGTCTAGGCAAAGCGGGTAGCACGAGATTGTGCACAATTAAACATTGAGTGGTTTTTCTCAAGTGTAAAAGAAAAAAAAGACATAACTTGTTTAGGAAGTCTAAGTTCCAAATGTCGATTTCCCAAAGGTTTTTAAAAAAAAAAAGTTGATTTCAATTTTTTTTTCAATTTTTATTGAAATAACAAAAGTAATATATATATAATTCATAAAAATAGATAAAAACAAATTTTAAATTACGATAAAATTTTAGGAAGTCTAAGTTCCAAATGTCGATTTCCCAAAGGTTTTTAAAAAAAAAAAGTTGATTTCAATTTTTTTTTCAATTTTTATTGAAATAACAAAAGTAATATATATATAATTCATAAAAATAGATAAAAACAAATTTTAAATTACGATAAAATTTTAGGAAGTCTAAGTTCCAAATGTCGATTTCCCAAAGGTTTTTAAAAAAAAAAAGTTGATTTCAATTTTTTTTTCAATTTTTATTGAAATAACAAAAGTAATATATATATAATTCATAAAAATAGATAAAAACAAATTTTAAATTACGATAAAATTTTAGGAAGTCTAAGTTCCAAATGTCGATTTCCCAAAGGTTTTTAAAAAAAAAAAGTTGATTTCAATTTTTTTTTCAATTTTTATTGAAATAACAAAAGTAATATATATATAATTCATAAAAATAGATAAAAACAAATTTTAAATTACGATAAAATTTTAGGAAGTCTAAGTTCCAAATGTCGATTTCCCAAAGGTTTTTAAAAAAAAAAAGTTGATTTCAATTTTTTTTTCAATTTTTATTGAAATAACAAAAGTAATATATATATAATTCATAAAAATAGATAAAAACAAATTTTAAATTACGATAAAATTTTAGGAAGTCTAAGTTCCAAATGTCGATTTCCCAAAGGTTTTTAAAAAAAAAAAGTTGATTTCAATTTTTTTTTCAATTTTTATTGAAATAACAAAAGTAATATATATATAATTCATAAAAATAGATAAAAACAAATTTTAAATTACGATAAAATTTTAGGAAGTCTAAGTTCCAAATGTCGATTTCCCAAAGGTTTTTAAAAAAAAAAAGTTGATTTCAATTTTTTTTTCAATTTTTATTGAAATAACAAAAGTAATATATATATAATTCATAAAAATAGATAAAAACAAATTTTAAATTACGATAAAATTTTAGGAAGTCTAAGTTCCAAATGTCGATTTCCCAAAGGTTTTTAAAAAAAAAAAGTTGATTTCAATTTTTTTTTCAATTTTTATTGAAATAACAAAAGTAATATATATATAATTCATAAAAATAGATAAAAACAAATTTTAAATTACGATAAAATTTTAGGAAGTCTAAGTTCCAAATGTCGATTTCCCAAAGGTTTTTAAAAAAAAAAAGTTGATTTCAATTTTTTTTTCAATTTTTATTGAAATAACAAAAGTAATATATATATAATTCATAAAAATAGATAAAAACAAATTTTAAATTACGATAAAATTTTAGGAAGTCTAAGTTCCAAATGTCGATTTCCCAAAGGTTTTTAAAAAAAAAAAGTTGATTTCAATTTTTTTTTCAATTTTTATTGAAATAACAAAAGTAATATATATATAATTCATAAAAATAGATAAAAACAAATTTTAAATTACGATAAAATTTTAGGAAGTCTAAGTTCCAAATGTCGATTTCCCAAAGGTTTTTAAAAAAAAAAAGTTGATTTCAATTTTTTTTTCAATTTTTATTGAAATAACAAAAGTAATATATATATAATTCATAAAAATAGATAAAAACAAATTTTAAATTACGATAAAATTTTAGGAAGTCTAAGTTCCAAATGTCGATTTCCCAAAGGTTTTTAAAAAAAAAAAGTTGATTTCAATTTTTTTTTCAATTTTTATTGAAATAACAAAAGTAATATATATATAATTCATAAAAATAGATAAAAACAAATTTTAAATTACGATAAAATTTTAGGAAGTCTAAGTTCCAAATGTCGATTTCCCAAAGGTTTTTAAAAAAAAAAAGTTGATTTCAATTTTTTTTTCAATTTTTATTGAAATAACAAAAGTAATATATATATAATTCATAAAAATAGATAAAAACAAATTTTAAATTACGATAAAATTTTAGGAAGTCTAAGTTCCAAATGTCGATTTCCCAAAGGTTTTTAAAAAAAAAAAGTTGATTTCAATTTTTTTTTCAATTTTTATTGAAATAACAAAAGTAATATATATATAATTCATAAAAATAGATAAAAACAAATTTTAAATTACGATAAAATTTTAGGAAGTCTAAGTTCCAAATGTCGATTTCCCAAAGGTTTTTAAAAAAAAAAAGTTGATTTCAATTTTTTTTTCAATTTTTATTGAAATAACAAAAGTAATATATATATAATTCATAAAAATAGATAAAAACAAATTTTAAATTACGATAAAATTTTAGGAAGTCTAAGTTCCAAATGTCGATTTCCCAAAGGTTTTTAAAAAAAAAAAGTTGATTTCAATTTTTTTTTCAATTTTTATTGAAATAACAAAAGTAATATATATATAATTCATAAAAATAGATAAAAACAAATTTTAAATTACGATAAAATTTTAGGAAGTCTAAGTTCCAAATGTCGATTTCCCAAAGGTTTTTAAAAAAAAAAAGTTGATTTCAATTTTTTTTTCAATTTTTATTGAAATAACAAAAGTAATATATATATAATTCATAAAAATAGATAAAAACAAATTTTAAATTACGATAAAATTTTAGGAAGTCTAAGTTCCAAATGTCGATTTCCCAAAGGTTTTTAAAAAAAAAAAGTTGATTTCAATTTTTTTTTCAATTTTTATTGAAATAACAAAAGTAATATATATATAATTCATAAAAATAGATAAAAACAAATTTTAAATTACGATAAAATTTTAGGAAGTCTAAGTTCCAAATGTCGATTTCCCAAAGGTTTTTAAAAAAAAAAAGTTGATTTCAATTTTTTTTTCAATTTTTATTGAAATAACAAAAGTAATATATATATAATTCATAAAAATAGATAAAAACAAATTTTAAATTACGATAAAATTTTAGGAAGTCTAAGTTCCAAATGTCGATTTCCCAAAGGTTTTTAAAAAAAAAAAGTTGATTTCAATTTTTTTTTCAATTTTTATTGAAATAACAAAAGTAATATATATATAATTCATAAAAATAGATAAAAACAAATTTTAAATTACGATAAAATTTTAGGAAGTCTAAGTTCCAAATGTCGATTTCCCAAAGGTTTTTAAAAAAAAAAAGTTGATTTCAATTTTTTTTTCAATTTTTATTGAAATAACAAAAGTAATATATATATAATTCATAAAAATAGATAAAAACAAATTTTAAATTACGATAAAATTTTAGGAAGTCTAAGTTCCAAATGTCGATTTCCCAAAGGTTTTTAAAAAAAAAAAGTTGATTTCAATTTTTTTTTCAATTTTTATTGAAATAACAAAAGTAATATATATATAATTCATAAAAATAGATAAAAACAAATTTTAAATTACGATAAAATTTTAGGAAGTCTAAGTTCCAAATGTCGATTTCCCAAAGGTTTTTAAAAAAAAAAAGTTGATTTCAATTTTTTTTTCAATTTTTATTGAAATAACAAAAGTAATATATATATAATTCATAAAAATAGATAAAAACAAATTTTAAATTACGATAAAATTTTAGGAAGTCTAAGTTCCAAATGTCGATTTCCCAAAGGTTTTTAAAAAAAAAAAGTTGATTTCAATTTTTTTTTCAATTTTTATTGAAATAACAAAAGTAATATATATATAATTCATAAAAATAGATAAAAACAAATTTTAAATTACGATAAAATTTTAGGAAGTCTAAGTTCCAAATGTCGATTTCCCAAAGGTTTTTAAAAAAAAAAAGTTGATTTCAATTTTTTTTTCAATTTTTATTGAAATAACAAAAGTAATATATATATAATTCATAAAAATAGATAAAAACAAATTTTAAATTACGATAAAATTTTAGGAAGTCTAAGTTCCAAATGTCGATTTCCCAAAGGTTTTTAAAAAAAAAAAGTTGATTTCAATTTTTTTTTCAATTTTTATTGAAATAACAAAAGTAATATATATATAATTCATAAAAATAGATAAAAACAAATTTTAAATTACGATAAAATTTTAGGAAGTCTAAGTTCCAAATGTCGATTTCCCAAAGGTTTTTAAAAAAAAAAAGTTGATTTCAATTTTTTTTTCAATTTTTATTGAAATAACAAAAGTAATATATATATAATTCATAAAAATAGATAAAAACAAATTTTAAATTACGATAAAATTTTAGGAAGTCTAAGTTCCAAATGTCGATTTCCCAAAGGTTTTTAAAAAAAAAAAGTTGATTTCAATTTTTTTTTCAATTTTTATTGAAATAACAAAAGTAATATATATATAATTCATAAAAATAGATAAAAACAAATTTTAAATTACGATAAAATTTTAGGAAGTCTAAGTTCCAAATGTCGATTTCCCAAAGGTTTTTAAAAAAAAAAAGTTGATTTCAATTTTTTTTTCAATTTTTATTGAAATAACAAAAGTAATATATATATAATTCATAAAAATAGATAAAAACAAATTTTAAATTACGATAAAATTTTAGGAAGTCTAAGTTCCAAATGTCGATTTCCCAAAGGTTTTTAAAAAAAAAAAGTTGATTTCAATTTTTTTTTCAATTTTTATTGAAATAACAAAAGTAATATATATATAATTCATAAAAATAGATAAAAACAAATTTTAAATTACGATAAAATTTTAGGAAGTCTAAGTTCCAAATGTCGATTTCCCAAAGGTTTTTAAAAAAAAAAAGTTGATTTCAATTTTTTTTTCAATTTTTATTGAAATAACAAAAGTAATATATATATAATTCATAAAAATAGATAAAAACAAATTTTAAATTACGATAAAATTTTAGGAAGTCTAAGTTCCAAATGTCGATTTCCCAAAGGTTTTTAAAAAAAAAAAGTTGATTTCAATTTTTTTTTCAATTTTTATTGAAATAACAAAAGTAATATATATATAATTCATAAAAATAGATAAAAACAAATTTTAAATTACGATAAAATTTTAGGAAGTCTAAGTTCCAAATGTCGATTTCCCAAAGGTTTTTAAAAAAAAAAAGTTGATTTCAATTTTTTTTTCAATTTTTATTGAAATAACAAAAGTAATATATATATAATTCATAAAAATAGATAAAAACAAATTTTAAATTACGATAAAATTTTAGGAAGTCTAAGTTCCAAATGTCGATTTCCCAAAGGTTTTTAAAAAAAAAAAGTTGATTTCAATTTTTTTTTCAATTTTTATTGAAATAACAAAAGTAATATATATATAATTCATAAAAATAGATAAAAACAAATTTTAAATTACGATAAAATTTTAGGAAGTCTAAGTTCCAAATGTCGATTTCCCAAAGGTTTTTAAAAAAAAAAAGTTGATTTCAATTTTTTTTTCAATTTTTATTGAAATAACAAAAGTAATATATATATAATTCATAAAAATAGATAAAAACAAATTTTAAATTACGATAAAATTTTAGGAAGTCTAAGTTCCAAATGTCGATTTCCCAAAGGTTTTTAAAAAAAAAAAGTTGATTTCAATTTTTTTTTCAATTTTTATTGAAATAACAAAAGTAATATATATATAATTCATAAAAATAGATAAAAACAAATTTTAAATTACGATAAAATTTTAGGAAGTCTAAGTTCCAAATGTCGATTTCCCAAAGGTTTTTAAAAAAAAAAAGTTGATTTCAATTTTTTTTTCAATTTTTATTGAAATAACAAAAGTAATATATATATAATTCATAAAAATAGATAAAAACAAATTTTAAATTACGATAAAATTTTAGGAAGTCTAAGTTCCAAATGTCGATTTCCCAAAGGTTTTTAAAAAAAAAAGGTTGTTTCAATTTTTTTTTTAATTTTTTTTTTAATAAAACAAAAAAAATATATATA
>NC_021166.2:59647484-59770864 GCF_000331145.2 Cicer arietinum | reverse complement strand
AGATAAAATTTTAGGAAGCTCAAGTTCGAAATATCGATTTCCCAAAGGTTTTTAAAAAAAAAAACCATTTATTTCAATTTTTTTTAAATTTTTATTGAAATAACACAAATAATATACATATATATATATATATAAATATAATTATAATTAATATAATTCATAAAAATACATAAAAATATATAAAAATACATAAATAGAAAATATAAATTACGATAATTGACTAGAACTGGTTGTAACATTTGGACAATGTTTTCGAGTATGGCCAGTTAATGGACACAGTCCACATTTTCTTGGTACTTTTTCTTTAACGTCTATTTCAGTTCTAATACGGGTACTATTTGGATTTAGCTGAACTTTCTAATATTCTTCAGATATATTCCAAGGATTCTTCTTTTGTAAAAACCAAAATGAATTCTTCTTACTCATGAAAAATGGTCACAGAAGGAAGAAAGAATGAAACCATTGTGTAAGAGATGTAGCTCCAGTTTGCATGTTTGCTTCTGAAATAATACGGTCGTGCAAAGGAAGTTATCTTTGAAATTCTTGATTATAAAGTGTTAATTTTATTATGTGCCTCTGATAATTTAACCTATTAACTCATTGGATAACATGATAAGAGGAATTATCCAAAGATATTTTAACTTTTAACTCCATTATTTTGAGTCTAGGCAAAGCGGGTAGCACGAGATTGTGCACAATTAAACATTGAGTGGTTTTTCTCAAGTGTAAAAGAAAAAAAAGTAACATAACTTGATATTATGTATTCAAAATTTTAATCCTATATAATTTTGTAAGTGATCACCTTCTTTTCTCTTGATTATAGCCTTTTGGTATTTGAAAAGACTTGTTAATCTCTATTTGCTTGGTTGAGGCAAGAATTTTAACATAAGAGCAAGGCTCTCTCAATTTTATATTTGCCACCTTTTTATAACTTCTTTCCAACAAATAGGCTTCCCCTAATATTAATGTCAATGAGGGTACAGTTCTCCCTTTAAGTTAAATTTAGACTTTAGAGTATTTGATTTTTTATATGGACTTCATTTGTCAATTCCAATGATTCAAATTCAACTCATCTGTTACAAATATCAATAAAAATACAAATTAAACTAAGAATTTAACTTTGTATTAGATCGCTTTTCTGTCAAATGTCTTTTATGAAAGTGGTGATGGAGTAGACACAAATTTCTAAATCAAGTCAGTGTTGTCAATCGTGAATGGCAGAAAATAGTAATTTGTTCAAATTGCTGCATTGCTAAAATGCCACTATAACATTATTTGACAACACTTTGTACTAAATAACATTATCCCGACACAATAGCATTTGTTCAAATTGCTACATTACTATAACGCCACTATAGCATTATTTGACAGTACTTTGTACTAAATAACATTGTCCTGGCACAATTGCATTGGTTCAAATTGCTACACTACTAAAACGCCACTATAGCAATATCTGACAACACTTTGTACTAAATAACATTGTTTTGGCACAATAGCATTGGTTCAAATTCTGTAATGCTATAGCACTATAGCATCACTATTGACGCTATTAGACAACATTGAATCAAGTTAGTATTTTGGATTGAACTTGAATTGTTGTCTAATTTGTTAGGAGCACGTGAATTTGTGATTGCAACAAGGAAAACAGGACCCGAAGATCTATGGAGCTCTGCGGTAGCGGGATTTGGATCCGGTGCTCTTCTGGGACGTTTATATGGTATAGTTCTGCTTTTTCTCCCATTACTCTTTTGAGGCATACTTGTGATTTTTGTTTGTCATAAACCATGGTAGTAATTTCATATAAATAATTGCTGTTTAATTTTGGTGATTAATAGTTTTAACAATTAATAAGTGGTATAAATTAATATAATTTCAGGTGGTCAATTTGGCGCAGTTCGTTATTCTGTGATTTTTGCTGTTGCGGGGACAACAGCGGATTACACTATTCTGAAGTTTACAGATGTTTTGAGAGATTACAGTAAAAGAATATATGAAGATTTTGAGAATGCAAAGAAGAATGGAAATTGGTTAAGATTGCCAGAGTGGTTCCCAATTAAAGTACTAGACGAGGAAGAACTTGCTGCAAAACGCGCACGGGAAGAGCAGTTCCTTGCGCAGAGGGAAAGGATTCGTAGCCTAAGGGAAGAAGAAGATTCTTGAGTATATTGGAATGAAACAGCCTTCCATACTATTCAACATTTTGTATACCCAATTGCTTATTTTTATAGTTTGTAATAATAATGTACTTTTCAAGCTTATATACATTTTTGAAGAGTTAGATATTTAAGATTCACATCTTCACTTAGACTAATGATTTTGCCCTTCCTTATATAGACATTGTCCAGTGAGTGCACAAGGAGAAGTTAAAATGATTGTTATGTTTACTTTTATTTGTTATACTTTACAGTAGCAAGAAACTATACAATCTAAGTATTTTATTTTATTTTTATACTTTCATGTAGTCTTCTTTTTCAGATCTTATATCCCTTTATAGAACAATTAGTTATGCTTCAACATGTAATAATCTCAACATTATATATACTAGTACACACTTTGTGTTTTATCAATTCAACAATAATAATTTTAATAGAAATGGTGTAAGCTAAGACGTGGACTTTGTGAAAATATTCTATGTTTTTAATTTTCAAAAGGTTTAATTAATTTGTAGGTCTCTACATTATTTAATTATGTGCTTCAAGTTATGAACCATAACATTGAGTAGAAATACATTGTAGCTGTGTCTGAAGGCTACAACCATGAATCACTTGAGTGTGTGTTTGCACTAGAGCATTATTAGCCTTAATTAGTCTATTAATTTTTTACCTCAAAATTCAATTATAAGACATATGCTTTTGGGTTCAGATTTTGAATTACATCAAAAAATTGCTTCATAGTTCTAAACGTGATTAGATTAAAAGATTTTATATAGCATTTTTACCTTCATTTTTGTTTGTTACAATATTATGATTCTTTATTTAAGTAATTGATAAAAAATAAATAAATTAAATAATATTGATAATAGATAGTTAATTACATTTAGAGTTACAAAGACTTATTTAATCAATTAGATAAACAATTAACTATTAGAAATGATGTTGGAACTTAAACACCGTTGAACTTATAGCTAGTATTTGTGGATTGAAAATATGAAGAAGTTCCACGTAGGAGGGACATTAAAGTAGTGTTTATAAAGAGAAAGTATGACAATTGGGGTGTGTCCCAAATGATTTTTGTGAACGGAAAAATGCACTTCACACTCACGTGTTGCCGCTGCTTATCCAACTTGAACTGTGTGGTGTATTATTTTTTAATCTCCATAAAATTTAATATTTATTTTTAATGTAAGCGTTTTCTCTCTTGAGAATTTTTTTTGACACCTTTTTTGTGAGTGTCAACCTCCCTCCGATTTTGCAGGTCAATTTTTCTGTAGACTAATTCATTTTCAGAGAACTAGTCAAAAACCTCTCTCGCGGAATTGACTCAGTTCACATTATGAATTCCTCTATAAATAAAAGATTCCACTTAGTTCAAAAATCAAACTAAAACTCTGAAATAAATCTAAGTTTTCTGTCTTTTCCTTTTTTTTTCTGCTTCGTCCTAAATTTTCTTTTTGTTCCTTTACCGAAAAACAAAAATTTGTCCCTTTAGATTTTTGAGTGGTCATAGTACCATATTACGAGTGACCTTAACTGCGATATTTAGGTAGTGTAATTCTAGAACTATTTTCTAAGGTGCATTACAATACTGCTACAGTGTAACTGAGTTGTTTTATCATAGAGAAATCGTGGTTGATAGTCTGCCTTGCATAACTTTGAACCGCAAAACTTCTTAAAGAGATCAACCTAGTCCGCGACTTGATAGTGTTTTAGCAGGTGTATTGAATTGTTGCAAGTAATAATAAAATGGTATGACCGAGTGTCGACCCCAAGGATTATGTTATGTTTAATTACTAAAATTGAACAAAAAGTTTCCGAATTGATTGAAATGATTTTTGAAACTAACACGAGTAATAATATTGAACTTTTCTAATAAGAAAAATGTTGGGGATGAATTTTACTTCGAATCCAACCTCAGTTTCTAATTGGTCCTAGTTACTGAATTCCTTTATTGAACTATTATTGAATTCTCTTTACTATTCTTGCCTTAATTCCTTAGTGATAAAACCTTTATCATGAATTTATCATTCCAAACATTCGTAAAGTTCACTTCCGTTTCAAGATACGAATCGTAAAACAATTTAAAGTTGACCAACAATAAAAAAAATATTAAGCACATAGATGATAAAAATAATTCAATAAACTCATTCATATAACTAGAAATAAAATCAAACAATTAAGGGTTTCATTGTGTTTCACGCAAGACAAATATACAAAAGATAGAGATTAAAGAAGAGTTACAAGAAAGATTCATGAATAATTATTGATAAAACTCCTTCAATGGTGTTAGAACCAACCTTCTCTGAGTTTCTCTACTAGGACATAAGTCTGCAAACTTCAAAATATCCAAAAAAATCTCTAGAAAGTCGAAAAAACGCATTTTTATGCATTTTGCATCACGTCATGCGCTCTAGCGCAAACTAAGGGCGCTCCTGGACAGAAGAAGATTGTCAAAATACTGCAGAAATGAGCCCCAGGGTCAGATATTTGCTCTCCAGTGCATAACATTTGTTGTTTGACATTTACTGTATTTTGTTCCTCTTTTAAGTATGAATTCGGTGTCGGTGTTTTCGTGAAAGTCGTAGCTATGGATCTTAGCTTTCATTTGGATTTGGTTTGACTCCATTTGAACATCTACAATTCTACATATGGTTGAAATACTTCACATATGTTATGTTGATTTCTGACCAAAATGTACCACTGAACTAAAACAACGAAGCAACGCAAAACTACAAAAAATTTCTACTTAATCGAAGAAATAAGAGCATAAACATTTCATTAATACAAGAACTAAAATCGACAAACTATCTCAAATAACTACTTAAATTAACAATAAAAAATATGAATATTATAACTATGAGGACTCAACTAAAATATTTATTCATGCTTGAAGGAAACAAACCAACTAACAAAGTAGTAAAATATTTTGTCAAATAAAACAACAATAGTAAAATACAATTGGTACATCCAATTAATTTGACTTAAATGAAGGAAATAGTAAACACTTAAATGAAAGTCTCACTCTCACACTTTATTTATCCCCTTGCTTTTCATTTGAGTTCCTAAATGAGAAAGTGCCCTTATGGAGGATCCATCTTTTGCTAATGCCCCATTGGCAGCATCTTTAAGCTCATAAATTCTTTGTTGAATCTCACTTCGTTCTTCACCTATCATTAGATCTCTAATCACCTTACCAATTTCATCTCTTTCTGCAACACCATTAATCTCATTAAATTTGACCTTTAAACCAACTTTGAGCCCCTCCGTTAACAAAATATCATTCACTCCTTGGTCAGCAAACAATGGCCAAGTTATAATTGGCACTCCTTCGAAAATGCTCTCAAGTATTGAATTCCAACCACAATGTGTTAAAAATCCGCCAGTTGAACTATGACTTAAGATTTGAGTCTGTGGCACCCATAAAGGAACAACTAACCCTTGATCTTTTGTTCTCTCTAAAAACCCATTTGGTAAGTACTTAAAAATATCATCATCATCATCAACATTTTCAACACTTTGATAATCTACATTTGAAGACTTACTAGGTTCTCTCACAACCCACAAGAATTTTTGACCACTCAACTCTAACCCAAAAGCAAGTTCATTTAGCTGTTGTTGAGATAAAGTGCCTCCACTTCCAAAAGACACATACAAAACAGAGTTTGGTTTTTGATTGTCCAACCATTTCACACACACTGACCCATTTGATTGATTCTTACTATTTGAACCAGTTTGTATGATTGGTCCAACCACATAAACCAATAGGTTATTATTATATTGTAAGTTTTTCACTGTACTTTCCTCCATTTCTAAGAAGCTATTGAACACTACACCATCAGCAAGAGGAATCATCTTGCAGTGTTGAAGAGCTAGCTCATAAGAAATACGATCACGAAATATTTCAGGAGGAAGATCTTGGCTACGAATTGGTATGCAACCAGGAATTTGAATAAGGTGAGTGTGATCTTTGTGTTCACATGAAACTTGTTGATGCAATGTTGGCAAATATAACTGTAGTGATGTTGTCATGGCAGAAAAAGGAAAGTATATGAAGGATAAGAGATTGAACTCTTTTGCTATTTCTATTGCTTGGCTTGCAAATGGATCAGCAATTATTGCTACAAGTGGTTTTGTTGAAGTTGAAGATAGTCTCAACGTTTCTCGAAAAGATTGCATGGAATGAGAAAATGTTTGTAGAGTTTGCGAAAAAACATCTTGTGGTAGGTTTTGTTTTTTTATTGGAGGAAGGAAAATGCAGTTTATGGATGAAGGAAGTGATTCAAGTAATTTGAGAGTGGATGGTATTGGTGCATCAATGGTTGGGAAAATGCATGTCGCATGAAACTGTTTATTGATATCAATTAGTCTCTTGCAAAACTCAATTATGGAAGATTGGTGGCTGAATAGAGCGATTGAAGTTACTACAATATGATTACTTGTTTCCATTTTATTTCTTGTGGTTTATGGTTAAGTCATTTACACACATTTAAATTTATATATATTTGTTTTTGTGTGGCCAAATTTTAAATATTATTATTTTATATGATACTCGTGTTTGCAAAGATATATTTTAAAAGAAGTTGTTGTACGCATGTATTATTTTAAATGGGTTTTTTGTCCTGCAATAACCCTCTTTTCAAATTGTTTTTTACCAACATACTCCTATTTCAAAAAATTTCAAAAAATATACTAAAATACTCTATTTTTTTCCTTAGTTATAAGTCGTCATTTGGAATGGTGACTCATTAAGGAAGCTCAAATTTTAAATGACGATCTTTCAATTTTTATTTTTAAAATTCATTTTTTTTTTAAATTTTTAATGAATTAACATAAATATTATATATATATATAATTAATTAATATAATTGATAAAAATAAATAAATAAAAAATTTAAAATTATGATAAAATTTTAATAAACCCAAGTTCCAAATGTGCATTTGTCAAAGGTATTTTTTTTATAAAAAAAATATTATTTCAATTTTTATTGAAATAACAAAAGTAATATATATATAATTCATAAAAATAGATAAAAACAAATTTTAAATTACGATAAAATTTTAGGAAGTCTAAGTTCCAAATGTCGATTTCCCAAAGGTTTTTAAAAAAAAAAAGTTGATTTCAATTTTTTTTTCAATTTTTATTGAAATAACAAAAATAATATATATATATATATATATATATATATAATTAATATAATTCATAAAAATAGATAAATTAAAATTTTAAATTACGATAAAATTTTAGGAAATTTAAGTTCGAAATGCCGATTTCACAAAGATTTATTTTTATAAATTATTTCAATTTTTATTGAAATAACAAAAGTAATATATAAATAATTAATATAATTCATAAACATAGATTTATAGAAATTTTAAATTCCGATAAAATTTTAGGAAGTTCCACATTTTCTTGGTACTTTTTCTTTAACGTCTATTTCAGTTCTAATACGGGTACTATTTGGATGACCTTTTTTAATTCTCCGCATTTGAGGATTGTGATACAATGTTTCACCTTCATATGTGGGCCAATATCTTTCATTAGGTATAGGTGTAAACTCTTCTTTGTAGATGTTAAATACATTAACAACCTTGTACACGTCAGATAGAAGCACTAAATAGTTTTGACGAGCATAAGAACATGTGTCTATGACATGTGAACAAGGAACATGTATAGCCTGAAATTTTCCACAATCACACCATTTTCTTTGAAGGTTGACTTCAAAATAATCAATTGGTCGCACCTCTCTTGGGTTTACTGTTTCATGCATCATGAAAGAATAATGATTTCGGTCGAATTGCATGACTTGGTGAGTATTAGATTTACCAACTTCACATTTAATCTTGTCTATGCAATCGTCTGTGTATACTCGACCAGAAGCTAATGATGTCTATTGTTGTTGTCCCATTTCTGCATATAAAACTCTCAATCTATAGTATGTTGATTGTACCAAAGCAGTGATTGGGAGATTGTGTGTACCCTTGAGCACTGTGTTGGTTGACTCGGAAATGTTTGTTGTCATGTATCCCCATCGTCGACCTTGAGAATAAGCCATAGTCCATTGTTCTAGGGGGATATTATCGATCTATCTTAAAGCCTCTAGATTTGCCATCTTGATTTCATTGCGGTAATATTTGAATGATGACTCATTTAATGCATATCCTGTTAGAAATGATGTAAAAATTATCAAATATGATAAAGTGATAAGTGGAAAATATACTAAGAAGAATTAGATCATTATCCATACAAACAATAATTCTTTGAAGTTCTTTGTCTTTGAACTCTCTCATGAAATTTTGTGCAATGTGTCGGATGCAGTACACATGTGTTGACGGAGAATCATGCCAACCATTATTTGAATAATTATAAGCACTTTTAATGGATTCGTGTCTATATGAAATCAAACAAACGTCGACTTGAGGTGTTACATACCTTCTTAGATTTTTAAAAAAAAAACTCCAAGTACCCCCTGTCTCACCTTCCACAAGTGCATAAGCAATGAGAATTGTATTTTTGTTTCTATCTTGTGCAATAGCAAGCAAAAGAGTCCCATTGTACTTTCCGTACAACCAAGTTCCATCCACTGAGACAAATGGTTTATAAAATTTAAACCCAGATATGTACGGAGGGAAAGCCCAAAATAGTCGTTTGAAAATTTTTGACCCCTGTAATAGAGTATTATCAGAATATGCAAGTGATACTTCCATTTCCACAATTGTTCCTAGAAGAAATTTTTGCATAGTCAACAACCACCTTGGAAAGTCATTGTAAGACTTTTCCCAGTTCCCATAAATCGTTTCAACAGCTTTGTTCTTTGCCATCCATGCCTTTCTATAGGTGATTGTGTAGTTGTATCGTTCCCGAATATGTGCAATAATCACCTTCACTTTAATTGATGGATCATCTTTCAAAATAGACTTTATGCTTTCGCATATGATGTTAGAGTCAAGCTTGGTATGATCCTGTGACATAGAGGAATTTGCGCAATTGTGGGGCCCTTCAAACGACCAATCACCCATTGCTTACTTTTTTGACTTAACGAAGCCCTGCATTTGAACAAGCATTGTGGATTCACACATTTAATTACATACCTGTATTGATCAGATTGCACTACACGGTAATTAGGGGAGTGTTTTATGTGATAATGCTTAATTGCAAGTTGACAATCTGGTTTGCTATTAAACTTCATTCCAATCTCAAGAGATGCATCTAATGGAGGTGGTTCATTAGATGACATATCAAATTCGGAGGATTGGTAAGCATAATCCAAATTTAGATTACGCATATGGAATGGTGGATCGTATGGCATTTTAATTACAGGAGATGGTTCAGGTTCTTCGTCACCATTGTCATTGTCATCTTCCTCGCCCTCGTCCTCGTTTTCATCATCAAAGTATGTTTCTTCTTCACTCTCTTCACTTATTTCTTGTTGATCAAAATCGGCCATATCACCTAGTGGAATATATGGTTCAGGTTCAGATGGTTCAGGTTCAGATGTTTTGGCCTGATCAAAGTATGATTTGGGTTGGTATGGTTCGGATTGGTAAGATTCATAATTTTGAAAAGAATAAGTGTTTTGTGTTTGAAAATGGTATTCAGGGTGAGGTGTGTGATTGAAGATGATGGTTGACCAACATCGTATAATAGATAACCATTCTCAAATGTGACATATAACTCGATAGATCCGAGTTGCGGCCACTATTTATGAAAATCAAACATGAGTTCAACATCTTTGTCGTCTTCAATATTTAACAGAGGTATTGAAAAAAAAAACCCTTTAAATGGTCGCTTCTAAATATCTTTTTTTAATAAACAATTATTTTGCTTCTATAAGATTGACTAATTATTATTTTATTAGGATTTATTTTTACTTTATTCTCTTTATTATATTTTATATTTGTTTGAGGATATTTATGTTATTTTATTATTATTATTTTTTTCTTTTTATTCACTTTTTATTTTTTTAACTTATTTCAAACAACTAAAAAATCATATCACTTTTGACTCTCTATACACATTCCTTCCTTCAACTTTTTTCGTTCCACTTTCTCTTATTATCCAAACAAAATGTATAGTTTAATTTTACCAAACGCAACCTAAATAGTTTGTAGTTTTCTGTCCAATTATCTTTACGCTGTCAGCCTGTAATTTTGAAGTTTATGTGTGATGTTAATTTCATAGACCAAGTATATATTTATTGACCAAGTATATATTCATACATGATGTTGTCTTAATGTTTTTTGAGACCTTGTTCGAATCTAAAATATTAGGTCTCTAATAAAAAATACAATTTGAAAAATTATAAGTTATTTTAAAATATTATATTTTTACTGAATGAAATATAAAAAATTCAAATTATTTTATTAAAATTCATCAAAATAAGTAAATTGTTAATAACATTTATCAAGAAATAAATGGTTCTTTTATATCAAAATAATAGTAAAATTGTAAATTGAAATACCAACACTATGATTTTCAATGAATATTAGTGGTTCTTTTATAAATAAATAAAAAAATTATCAAGAGCTTTGCTTGGGATTGAGTTAAATATTTAAATTTTAAATTTTTTTTTACGCTTCTTATATCAAGAATCAATTTTTTTTTTTTTAATTTTAAGAGATATAGTAAAAAAAAACCTAGAATTTCTCTCAATTGTTTCAGCTAGTGATCAACTTCATTGCGTTTACCAATAAGCGATCTAATAGATTACTAACAAACAATCTATTAGTACCATTGTAAATCACAAAATCAGTAATGAGTTCTTAAAATCTAAAACCGCAATCTCAGATTAAATGATAATGAGTTCCTAAAATTAGCAAACCAACCATTTCAAGCAATTTTAGTTCCTGAAATCACTAAATCGCAAAACCCTAACATCAAAATTTTAACATTTGGTGGTGGATGGTGGCATCTGACTAGCTGTTGCAACTTTCAGATACTCACAATGGTGGGGTGTGGAGATGAGATGAAAGTTGAGAGTAATTAAGTTTAGTCTATATTTAGACTTTGAGTATTTACAAAATTAAGAATATCAATACAATTTTTTAAAATTATACTAAAAATAATTTGGGGTCCTACTTGCTTGGACTTTCTACCAATATTCTCATTGCATTAATTTTAAGAGAAATTAATAAAGTGAGTGAATTATAACCACTCATAATTAATTATAAAGAACATATAATATCAAATATTTATTTAATTATCAATAATTGATATTATATATAATGCATTAATATTGAGAAAATGCACATGTAAATTGTTATGGATATATATGAATCGGTCTCTGCATAATTCAATAATGGAAGATTGGTGGCTGAATAGAAGAATTGAAGTTACTACTACACGATTACTTGTTTTCATTTCATTTGTGGTGGTTTATAGTTAAGTCATTTACACATTTATATATATTTGTTTTTGTGTGGCCAAATTTTAAAAATTATTATTTTATATGATACATGTGTTTGCCAAGTTATATTTTAAAAGAGGTAATAGTATTAATTGTTGTACCCCGTGTATTGACCTTAGCGTCGAAGTTTTATATGTTCAACTCAAATCCATCTAGATATGGTTGCTTTTATATACATATATTCTTAATAAATAATTATTCTGGTCTCTAACACTTTGTTTGGTTGCATTGATCTTGAAGGAAAGATTGAAAGAAGAAAGAAAGCACAGATTCTAACTTCCCCCGTTTGGAATTACAAAAATATGACAAGGGAAAGAAAAGTTTTGATGAAACCTACAACAACTATGTTTCCTCTCAAAATGGAACAGAAAGTGTACTTATTTCACTGTTTTTAATAAAAAGACTAAAAAACCTTATAATAATTTTTTATTACCTTTTTTATTTTATAATAATAATAAAAATCTTAAGTTCATAATTTAAGAAAAGTTCAAATAAATTAAAATATAGATAAGATTATACGTTCATAATTTTATACGTTCATAATTTTAGTTATGTTTTCAAATAATCTTTTTATTATTTATTTATATTAACATTTTAATTTATCTTTAAGAGATAAAACATTGTTTTACAATTTTTAATATTCTTAAATTACTTTTTACTATGACTGAGTATTTATTATTCTATTAGAAATTTATTTTTATTTTATTCTTTATATTCTATTTTATATTTATTTGAGGATATTTATGTCATTTTATTATTATACTCCTTTCTTTTCTCTCACCTTCTATTTATTTTCACTTATTTCAAACAACTAAAAAATCATCTCCCTTTCAACTCTATACACTTTGCTTCCTTCAACATTTTTACCTTCCACATTCTCTTATTACCCAAACAAAATATATAAGATGTTGTCACCATAATATTTAAATATATTAAATTTTAAATACATTTTTAATATATTTTTATTAATAATTTTATACATTAAATTAATTAATAAAAAACATATTTGAAAAGAGTTTAATTATTATACACCGATAATAAAAAATATTTTACACTGCCAATATATATGACACCTATTCATAGTTATTATTTTTATATAATTATAATAAAAACTAAAAACTTCTAATGACTTGAAGGTTAAAATTTAATAATAAGATAAAAAATATTTATACTGTTAATATATATAAATTAAATTTATTTAAAAATTAATCTAATTAATTAAGAACATATTCAAAAACTGAAATAACTAATAAAAAAAATATTTATATATATTTTTATAATTTTAATACATTCAAAAATTATTAACACAATCAAAAACATATTTAAAAACCAAAATCACCGGTTATTCGATTTTTTTTAGTCACATGTGAATCATATAATTCAATTATACTTGAGACATGTCGCATCATGGAACCCACAAATCTGATCATTATTTTAAATGCATTTCTTTTTTTTTTTTTTTTTTTTTTCATTTTCAAGAGCAACAAATTCCATTGCATTAAATTATTTTTTTCTCTATAAGAAATAAATAATTATAGAAGATTTTAAAAATCAATTTTGAATATTTTTTGAAAACAATAAATAAAAAATAACACAATATTTAAAAATACGTGACACTTTAAAAGGAATGAAGGAAATAATATTTATTTGTATTTAGGTCTAATAAATATAGACATTAGTTTTTTAATAATTGAGTCTGGATATAGTATAGTATTTGATTCGTTCCTTTTAAGTGTCGCTTTTTATCAGAAATTTTATGTTTCTTTTTATTTTTCATTTTTCGTTTCCAAAGTTCAAAGCAGTATTAATGATTGATTTTATAAAATTATCTTTAACTATTTATTATAGAGAGAGAAAAAAACGTGAAATGAGATAATATATACTTAAAGACATTATAGGTAAATGACTAATAATTTTATGAAAAGTAAAAAAGTTATTAGTTTCATTAGTATGCATAAATAGGTTTAAATGACAATAATAAGGGATGATAGAGTTATTTTTTTGACATAAATTAAATTTCATTAAAATATTAAAATGAAAATAGTCCGATCAAATTGATTATAGATTAAAAGACTCTGTATTCATAATTTAAGATTAACAAAAAAGTTAAAAACACCATAACCATACACATAAATAACCCAGGAGAAATTATCAAATTAAAATTTTAATTATAATAATCAAACTAATTTCTTCCACACATGGTGCGATTAAGAATAATGTAAGATTCACATCATTTAATATCATCAATCCAAAGAATTTTTTTTGCTGGTATTCATTTATATCGACTATAGGTGATCCACGACGTGATCAATTCAACAACGTATTGACAAGTCTTATATAATATTAAGAGAATGTTGAATTTGATGATAGATTTCACCAGTCCGTTACTCAAAATACAATAGATCAATTAAACCAATATTTCTCAAGCATTTTAACAAACACATGAAATGTAATTATAAAATTGAAACTAACTAAAACATTGCAATAAGACGATAAATCAAAATGTCGTACTAAGACGACAAACAACGTAACGTTGCACTTGGACAACGAAATTATTAAAAAAAACGACAAAAAAAACTTCAAAATACTTAAAAACCACCTATTTAAATATAAAAAGAGAAAAACGAGTTGAATGATTGAGTCTAGAAAAAAAAAAATGACCTTAATCCACCCTCTCTAATAGAAAAAGATAAAACAATGGCAATGAAATGGTGAGTAGCGCTCTTAACTTTAGACTTGGTTTGTTGAATATATATTACTAATAGATTATATTCAACAATAAAAATTAGACACAATTGCTCATGCGGTACATTAACTTTATTTTATATAACACTTCATTTGCTTATCTTTTTTTTTTCTTTCTCGATTTGCTCATTTATTTAATTTTATTACAAAAAATTGAAAAATATAAATAATGAAAATATGAGTTTATTTGAAGATTTGAGTTATAAATTTGATGAAATTTGTATTATATTGAAGATGATAATTAATTTTATGAGTTTTATTTGAAAATTTTGATAAATTTTTGTAAAAAAGGATAACATTGTTAATATTTTAAAATATAAAAGATTAAGTTATTTACTTAAAATTAAATAAAAGATTAAATCGGAAAAAAATATAAATAACTGAAATATTATCTAAAATTAAATTAAGGGAACACATGAGTAATTATGCCTAAAAATTATTAATTCTTACCAATTAAAATAATTAAAGGTGAAATGTAAAAGTTTTTAAAAAAATTCTTATGTATATTTCTTTTGATCTACTTACATATATCAATCTATTCTTCAATGAATTTAGGTTTAGTTATTGCCAATGTGTCGTAATCACCCATTTAATTAATTTGTTTTTTATTGATATAAATAATATAGATTTTTGTGTATCTCATATTACATTTTTATGTCATTAGTACATATAAATCATTTTTTAGAAAAATATATTAGATTTTTGAAAAACCAAATATGTGTTGATATTGTCCTACACAAAAATATATTAAAAAATGTATACAAAATAACAAACTAGTTGAGATAATCAACCTCATATATATGGATTTAAATTCAAACATCTCCGTATGATTTTTGGAAGAATGATGTTAGTAAACGCTTTAACAATTTTTATCTAATTAAAATTTGTTTGATAAAAATATAATTAAATATATAAATTTAACACAGACAAAATTGATAGATAAATTTAATAAAATTAAATAAATTTACCTAAATTTTTAAAAATTTAATAAATTATTGATTATGTGTTTGATTCGATTGAAGAATTTAAAAACTATTGTTTAATTGATATTTAATATGTTTATAATTTTTTTTGTAGCTGATCCGTTCACCAATATTTACTAGCGGTAGGAATATGCTAGACTAAATTAAATTTTGCAATGTTTAAGTATGATCTGATCGAAAAGTTCAAAATCTATATGATTGTATTTGACTTATAACTTGTCAAAGATTTATTTTTAAGTTTGAGTCTACATTTTGTAAAGTTTTATAAAGTTTGATATAAACATTAACCTATTTAATAACCTATTTTATATTAACATGTTACATAAATATTTTGACATATATATAAGTTAAATAATTTGATATTACTCACTGCATCAACGATGTGACATATAAGTTGTTATGGGTATCAATCGGTCTCTTGCACAATTCAATAATGGAAGATTGGTGGCTGAATAGAGGGATTGAAGTTACTACTATATGATTACTTGTTTTCATTTCATTTGTGGTGGTTTATAGTTAAGTCATTTACACATTTATATATATTTGTTTTTGTGTGGCCAATTTTTAAATATTATTACTTTATATGATACATGTGTTTGCCAAGTTATATTTTAAAAGAGGTAGTAATATTTTTTTTTAATAAACAATTATTTTGGTCTCTAACACTGTTTGGTTGCATTGATCTTGAAGGAAATATTGAAAGAAGAAAGAAAACACAGATTCTAACATTTTTTCATCGAGTGGAATAATAAAAATATGGCAAGGGAAAGAAAAGTTTTGATGAAACCTACATCCTGCAAATTCCTTTCTCCTTTTTTTTTTTCTTCAACTCTTTCTTTTTCCCGCAACTTTTTCTCTTATGTCTCTGAACACCATCCCCATCCCTCTTCTCTTTCTTTAATTGTTTTCTTCCCTTTAGATAGTTTTAAGGTATTCTATTGTTTATTGTTGAGGTTTTTTAAGTTCACATTAGGTTTAATCCATTTTTAATAAATATTAAATATTCTAAGGAAACAAAAATAAATTTTGTGTTAAAGGTTAATTAGATATGACATCTTTTTAATATTTGAGTTATGACACAAATCGTAGAACTTGATAGTTCTAAAATTTATTTTTATAAATAAATTAATCTAAAATCGATTTTTTAATTTGATTAACTAGATGTAACATTTTTTTTAATCTTTTGGAGTTCTTAAGACATAAGTTGTACAACTTGGTAGTTTTAAAGTTCATTTCTATAACCAAAATCATAAAAGTATTCTTAAATAAGTTAACTAAATGTGACATCTTTTTAATATTTGAGTTTTTGAAACACAAGTTATATGATTTGATACTCTTAAAACTCGTTTTTTTTAAAACAATTTTTTAAATAAAACAAACACATTTTTTTTCTTCACAAAACTACTTTTTTCTTACCTAATTTATTAACAACACATTTTCTTTAAAATCAATCAATACATCCGTATTTTCTATCTAAATATTATATAATTTTGATTTCTCCATTACACTTGGAGATACATAGGAGCACAAGATCACTCATGTCAAACACGTAAAATTTATTTATTTTTCTCTCTCTTTATTTTAAGTACACTTTTATTTCAATATCACATTCATAAAAAATAATTTATATTTGTATTTATTAATAAAGAGAAAATAAATATTTTTTAAGGTATCATGAATTTTACACAATTAATTACTAGTAACCGGTTCTTTAACATGATGTCGTAAGGTGCTAAAACCTCATTTGCGTATAGTCGACTCCCGAAGTCTAAACTTGGTTTCAAAAATCATTATTTTTTTAAGGGTTTCCCAACATTTTTTTTTCTTCTTTCTATTTTTAATAAATTTGGTGACAACTCTATTAAAATCGAGAAACACTCAGAATTTTAGGCTGCAACAATATTAAACTCACAAAATGCAATTTTCTAAAAATTTTTAAATTTTTAAAACTTTGGATGAATGTAAAATTTTCGAAATGCAATTTTTTCAGTTTCTTTTTTAAATTTTGAAAATTTGGATGAATGTGAAATTTGCAAAATGTAATTTTTCCAGATATTTTTTTTAAAATTCAATAATTTAAAATTATCAAAATATTAATAATTTAAATAACTTTGACTATCAAATAGTAGGAGGTAAAATAATATAGTTTTATGTGTTTGGAGAGGTATGAGGTAAAAGTGGAGAGTGGAGAGTGGAGTATAGGTTTCTCAAGAAATTTTTGTGTGACCAATTGCCCAAAACAAATAAATAAAAGGGACAAAATTAGATATCTTCAATGATATTATAGTTGATGCTTTTTATACCATGTTATGAGTAGTAACTCTCTATCATAGTTTATGTCATGTCAGATCTTAATTTCTAATAGTATAAAATTAAGTAAAATAACAGTAGATGATCATAAATTGTGATAGTATATTTAGAGACGAATGAATAAATACGATAACAAATGAACAATCTTTTTTTTTCTTCTCAATTTTTTGGGTCTCGAGACCATGTAGTGCATCATTGGATCCAAGACCCATTTGGAACACAAATATCTTTCTTTGAATAAGAATCCATCGTGCCTAAAATAACCATTATGCACCCCTTTCACAAATAACAAAGACTTTGGCGAAATAATCATATTTAAAATACAAGAAAATAATAACTATGCCTTAATATCTAAACCTGTCACGTTAGCTATTGAAATATTTAAAATTTACAGTCTATTTTGCATATACTTTAAGATAACTTATATTCTTTGAGAAAAGCTACTTATTATTCATTTTTGAAGGAAATAAACCAACTAACAAAGCAATAGAATACCTTAGAGTTGGAATTAATTAACGAGAACCAAAGAACAAGGAAAAAGTAAACACTAAAATGAAGGAAAAAAGTAAACACAAATTTGAACTCTCATTCTCACAAACTTTATTCCCATTATTTATTTCCTTCCATTGCTTTCCATTTGAGTTCCTAATTGATAAAGTGCCCTTGTGGAGGATCCATCTTCCGCTAATGCCCCACTAGCACCATCTTTAAGCACTTGAATTCTTTTAAGAATTCCACTTCGTTCTTCACCAACCATTAGATCTTTAATCACCTTAGCAATTTCATCTCTTTCCGCAACTCCATTCTCATTAAACTTTACCTTCAAACCAACTTTGAGTTCCTCCGTTAACAAAATAGAATTCATTCTTTGTTCACCAAACAATGGCCATGTTATCATTGGCACTCCCGCCACAATACTCTCAAGCGTTGAATTCCAACCACAATGAGTTAAAAATCCACCAGTTGAACTATGATTTAAGATTTGAGTTTGTGGGGCCCATAAAGCAACAACTAAACCTTGTTCTTTGGTTCTCTCTAAGAACCCATGTGGTAAGTACTTTAAAGGGTCACTATCATTTGTATCACTATGGTGACCTATTTTTGCAAAATTACTAGGTTCTCTCAAAACCCACAAGAATTTTTGACCACTCAACTCCAACCCTAAAGCTAGTTCATTGATTTGTTGTTGAGATAAAGTGGCTCTACTTCCAAAGGAAACATACAAAATAGAATCTTGTTTTTTATTCTCTAGCCACTTCACAATATTCGCTGATTCATTTGACTCACGACTACTACTAAGACTACAACTGCTGTTATTTGAAATATTTTGTATGATTGGCCCAACTTGATAAATAAATTGGATGTTGCTTCGCCATGCCGGGACCATATTCGCCTCGATTTCGAAGAAGCTATTAACAATGACACCATCGGCAAGAGAGAATCTGTTGGTTTGTTGAAGAATAATTTCATAAGCAATACTTGAACGATCATGAAAAAATGTAGGAGGAAAATCTTGGCCATGAATCGGCATGCAACCCGGAATTCGAATAAGCTCGGGGTGATCTTTGTATTGACATGAAATTTGTTGATGCAATGTTGGCAAATACAAGTGTAGTGATGTTGTCATGGCAGAAACAGGGAAGTATAAGAAGGATAAAAGGTTGAAGTCTTTTGCTATTTCTAATGCTTGGTTTGCAAAAGGATCAACAATTAATGCTACAAGTGGTGTGGTTGAAGTTGAAGATAGTGAAGTCAATGATTTGCGAAATGATGGCATAGATTGAGAAACTGCGTGTTCGAGTTGTAAGGTAACATCTTGTGGTAGGTTTTGTTTTTTGATTGGAGGGAGGAAAATGCATTTTATGGATGAAGGAAGAGATTCAAGTAATTTGAGAGTGGATGGAATTGGTGCATCAATGGTTGGGAAAATGCATGTGACATGAAAGTGTTTATTGATATGAATTAGTCTCTTGCAAAACTCAATTACTGAACATTGGTGGCTAAATATTGGGATTGAAGTTACTACAATATGACTACTTGTTTTTGTGTTCTCCATCCAATTGGAAATGGATTCACTACTTTTTCTTCTTCTTCTTCTAACTACTGATTTGGTATGTTATGCTTTATCATTGGGTTATTTATGCATATTTATAAAATATTCTATCTTTGAGTCTGATTATAGTTTATTTAACACGCTAATTGAGGTTGGATCTTATGACATTTTTTGGATATTCATGCTATATTGTCTCATACTATTTATGTATTTGTTTATGGAAAACAAACTGTTTCATACTATTTAATTCCACGATAATTACTTGATTTTAATAAATTATTATTGTTTTTTTTAGATAAAGTAGTACGTTATTATTTTATAAGAAGTGGTTTTTGGCACGTTATTTATTCTGTTTTATCCCATGGACGGCTAATGGTGATTTAATTAAGCCCTTCGTGTTCTCTCTCCACATGTTAGTAAGTTTAAGATATGTTATTCAGTTCAATTATTTGATATAAATAATAAATTTTATTAATTCAACCGTTAATAATTGACATAATATATTAATTATCAAACACATAAATATATATATATATATATTTATTTATTCGAGATTCATAATTGGATAACTAAATTATCATATTTATTTATATTTTTAAATAATTTATTATATATTATTTCGAAATTATTAAATGAAGTATCATATATTATTAATTGAACGGTTAATTAATAAAATTCGTTATTTATATTTAATTATTAAGTACAATAATTCATTCTAAAATTACTTTAGTCAGCACGAATCTTCAATATATATATATAAACGAAAGAAGATGCAACGCAGCTCATATTAAAAAAACAGAGTCATCAAATGAACATATCTACTAAAAATTGGAGAGATTTATACAGTGAAATACTTATATATTTTTGGGGAAAAAAATTGAAAGATACAAAAGAAAAGATCCACAAGCATCAGATATGAGATCTCGATATTTGAACTTTGATTTTATTTTTATTTTTAATTTTCTCTCTATCTGTTGACTTGTCCCTTTTATTTTTATTTTTGCAGGCATCGAGATTCACGACGACGTTGGTGTGGAATTGAATAAAAAATAAAAAAAATGAGAGAGATTAACTGTGGTGAGAATGCAAAACCAGGCACGTGAGTTTTTAATTTGGAGTTTTAATCCTAATTTAATAGTTGAGATTAATTCATCTCACTCGCACATAAACAAAAACTTTCTCACTTATACATGTAAACTATGTATGTATATTGTATATACATAACATAATAATAAGATGGGCTTTTCATTCT
Organism: Cicer arietinum; assembly: GCF_000331145.2. Classification (NCBI taxonomy): domain Eukaryota; kingdom Viridiplantae; phylum Streptophyta; class Magnoliopsida; order Fabales; family Fabaceae; genus Cicer; species Cicer arietinum. The sequence goes on along the minus strand of NC_021166.2, from coordinate 59,749,961 downwards.
AATTCATTATTGACATAGAAGGAATTAATTGATACAACGAGAGATGAGCTTTTTATATATAGAGCCCATCTTATCTTAACTAAAAATAATAGCAAAAAGAAATAACAAAATTGCCTAATTAGCTTAACAGACTGGTTCATGAACAAGGGCATTGACAAAGTAAATAAAAATGAGAAAAATAAATTAATAACACTACTATTTAACTAACTCCCTTAAGTTACAGAATCTATATTTAAAACTATCAGTTTGAGAAGGAAAAGATACAATAAAGAATTTGAACAAATGAAATACAACATAATTCGCATCCGTGGATATCTATCTAAATCCGTCTTGATTTTGACAAGGTGTCGGTGCATATTTTTTTCAAATTTAAAATTCAGAGCGGATATATATTGGTTTGAGATGTTGATATCTACTCCTCACCCGTAGCCAAACTCCACTAATAATATTATTGTAATTTTTAAATTTTATATACATATACATATTAAATATTAAAAATTATAATCTCATTTTTATAAAAAAATGATTTTTAAATTTATAATTTTAAATATCATAGCGACCATTTATCAAAGAATAACTCAGGTTATCAATTGATCGAGCAATCTGGAACAATTTACTTAGGATATTTAATTGACATTCATAAAAAGTATCTAATGAATTATGAGTTTAATATTTTATGTTTAGCAGAAAGACGGATATTCCTTGCTCATTGTCAGAAAATCGCTAATTTAGAAACCCCGCATGGACCTAGTAGTTTAGATTTCCCATCTAATGGGAAACACTTTTGGCTCCGTTTAGACCTATCCCGTCTTAGGAGTATTTTCGTAGGAACCGGGCGATCCTATTTGGTCAAATATCTAGCGAAAAACTCATATGTTCCTTTCATTACATTATTTATAAACACATTCCTTGATAACTATCATAAGGGTTTCCATATTAATGATAGTGAGCATAATTTTTTTTTTGATGATAGAGAGGTACCATTTATATTCTTTTACCTAGTAAAGAGGGTAGTTGTTATAATTATGATATGAATGATAGTGACATAATTGACCGTAAGTGTGAAGGATTCGGTACCTAGGGATATCCGGTACCTAAGTATGAAGAATCCGATACCTAGGGATATGATGCCAGAACAAGACTGATTTTATCTCACCCTTCAATTCGAATTAGCAAAATCATTGTCTCCTTGCATAATTTGGATTCCAAACATTCATGATCAAGATAGAAATGAGTCGAATGACTTATCTCTCGGTCTGTTAGTGAACTATCTCTTCGGGGATTCTGAAAGATGTTCTACTAGAAATAATCTTGTTATTGCTTCGACTCTTATTCCCCAAAAAGTAGATCTCGCTCTAATAGCTCCGAATAAATTTAATACATCCATTAAGATACGAAGGCTTCTTATTCCACAAGAAAGAAAGAACTTTTTCACTCTTTCTTATACTAGGGGATTTTACTTGGAAAAGAAAATATTCCACACTAATGGATTCGGGTCCATAACTCTGGGTTCTAATCTACATGATCTTGTAGCACTTACCAATGAATCCCTGACAATTAGTATCATACAAAAGAATCTATTATTGATACTAATATAATTAGATCTACTCTTCATAGACAAACTTGGGATTTTAGATCTCAGATAAGATTGATTCAGGATCTTGGGATCATTTTCTATCAGATAGGAATAGTTGTTTCACAAAATTTACTTTTAATCAATGCTCCATATATCCTATATCGATCTATATCAACAAGAAGTCATGTAATGAGAGGATTATTATTTGTACAAATGGTATTTCGAACTTGGAACAAGCATGAAGAAATTATCAAAACTCTTAAATTTTACACCTGTTATAGAACGAGACCGTGGAGATTTTCCTCCAATATTAATCAACCGTGGGGGTGGAGAAGGCAAAATTTGCCCTCGCTCACACGGTTGTCATGCCTAATATTAATCTATTAGGTGCATTTATGAAAAGTGGAGTTTACGATTGTCGCAAAAAAAAGTAGTTGGTCTAGTAACCCTTACGAAAACGATAATTTGAAAGATCAAACTATTACCGAAAAAATCTTTTTTAATTAAATTTGGTAATGAAATCCACCAAATAAACCCATAACTACCAAAAGCAACATTTGTTAATTTATCAACTCAAGTGTTTCCTTCCCTAAATATGTAAGAAATTTTGAAACAAAATCCCCTAATAATGTGAAGACAGTTATTAAATCTATTTTGCAAAGTCTAAGGAACAATAACAGTGTTGGCGAAAGCTTGAACCACCAACAAAGAATTAGATTCAAGCCATACATTACTCTAGTTTTTGGAATAAGCAATTTCTATAGAGAAGATTGTTGCAATCTGCACAACATTTAAGGAAAAAGAAACACCAATATTAAAAGCAAATCCTCCAACAAAGTGACCTTTAGAATCCCTAAAACGTCTCCACAAATAGAAACACCAAAAGACCAAAAAATGTCACTGATATACAAAATTACTTATCATATAGAAATGATATGTAAATTAAGTGAGATAAATTAGATCCAGCAATGATAACATAGATATGCAATATTATATAATACAAAGGTTGAAAGAAAGAAACTAGAACATAGAATACGTGATAATTTCATATAAAAGTGTGGGATGGTACATAATGTAAGAGTAGGCTTAGACACTCATTATAATATAAAAGTGGTTTACACTCAAAATACACATTTTATTTTAGTAGAAATATGAAGGTGGAAAATGCTTGGTCAGTGACAATTGAAGTAGCAGAAGCAAGCAAAACCAAAGCCTTGACGATGACAAGCACCAAAAGTTGCATGCTCCACATTCTTGCATTGATTTTTGCAGTTTCCTGTTATAATACATGGCCCCGACCATGTTTTGCTACGCCTTTGACATAGTTTTGCTTCAACCTCTACACATAATAAGTCAAAAATAAGATAAATTAAGAAATATAATTAATACTTTTATATGAATTTATAAAGTGTAAGAAAAATATATTTTGCTATGATGACATATAAATTGAGAGTGGAAGTAGATTAGTTTGTACCCCATGAAGAAATGAGGAGAAGGGCAAGGCAGAGGAACATGAAGACGGTGTAGAATTTACTCATATTTGAAAAATGTAATTATGTAAATGACTTTCTCTATAAAATGCACTTCCTAAATGTTTGCGTGAGTATATATAGCAATCAATATGGGTAGGTGCTAACAAAATGAGTTGAATTTTTTGGAACCATCTAGATAGCCCCAAATTTTTGTGAAGTGGTGATTGACTTTTTAATTTATTATCAATACGTTTTAGTAGTCTTCACTAATCAAATATAAACAAAAACAAAATTATAATTCATTTTTCATTTTTCATTTTTTTTTTTGGACAAATTAAAAACGAAATGTAAACAAATTTTATTAGTTTCTTTCATATTTTTTTTATTTTTTTAATTATCTAATTAATTTATTAGTCATGAATGAATGATAATTTAAGAATAAATTTAATTTTTACTGAAATAGATCTTAAATGTTATTAACTATATTTTTTAATTATTTAAATAATTTATTCCATTTATGTTTATAATTTATTTCGAATGAAGTGCTACACTATTCTGTCTAGAAAATGAACCAAGGCATGCATGGCAAAGTTCATTAGACAGTAAATCAAATAATTTAAGGTGACAGTCATGTTATAGTTATATATATTTTTGGAGTTTTAATAATTTTTTTAACTTATCAAATGATTTTTCTATTAAAATATAAGCATATCAATTAATGTAGACCCAAGCATGGTTGACTAGATGGTTCAAATATTTTTTAACTTAAACAAAAGTTATGGGTTCGAATTCATATATGTGTGTAAATGCGGCAATGTCAAAATTCTTGAGACAGAGTTTTAACATTGTTTATGGGTATTTTTATATCAATTAAAATATGTATCAAATGTGACCACAAATAAATGTTTAGTCGGTGTAACTATATAAACTTCGAATAAGTTACGTTTAAAATCTCTAGAAAGGATTCTGATTTTGCAAAGTATTATGAGAGTTTGAAAATGATGTTTTACTCACGAAATGGAAGTGAATATCATGAAATATCAAAACTAACTTGCAACATAAATGAAATGACTTGATAAATTAAAGTTTGTGAAAACTTAAAGAATTGAAAAGTATCACGTTTGATTGTGTTTTATTTTTTAATTTTTAAAAATTATTTTTTTTTTTAAATTTATTTGACAACTTTAATTTTTAAAATAATATTTTATTAGAGAATTAAAAAACTGAAAAATAAAAACAAAAAATACTATTTATCTGTTTTTTTTTAGTTTTAAAAAATATAATATTAAAATTTGTTTTACAAAACAAATTTTAAAAATAAATAATCTAAACAGATTTTAAAATTTTAAAATATTAAAATAAAGTTTTTGAAATGTGAATTAAAGAAGTCCTTATTTTCTATCAAGCTTGAATCCTTTTCAGGTTAAGGTTATTATTGCATGCCTCAGAAATTAAGTATAACTAAGGAATTGTCTATTTATGGTATCAAGTATTATTTAATTATCTTTTTGTTCCTTTTATTTTTATTAAATTTATGCATTTAATTATTATATTTTAAAAGTCGATAATTTTTTTGTCTCTCTTATATTTTTGAATTAAAATAATGACGATTTGATATGTTTTAGATGATTTGACATACGTTTTCAAAATATTAAATCATCTAGATAAATTAATTATCTATATATCATTAATTAAATTATAACAATATAAAATTTCTGACATTAATTAAATTTTAGAGATTTTTATTGTGATTTTATGTGTATTAACTATTTTATATTATTGTATCACATATTACATCATCATTTTTTAATTAAAAAACGAGAAATCAAAACTGTTTGATTTTGAAATAGTGAAACTGATTTTGTGAATTGATAAAAATAAATAAATTAAAACAAAATTAAGTTATTTATTTTTTTTATTTTATTTTTATCAATACATCATTTAGACTTATAACTTTGGTTTAATGTAGTCTTGTTACTTTGAATAATTAGTTTTCCACCTATGTTCGCAAGGATAATCCGTCTAAAAAAATTCATGTAGATTATATATATACAGAGATTTTTTCAATGATTTGTTTTAGGCGAATTTATGGTGGTAGTGTTAGGTGGAATGACCACAAATCTACTACCTTCTTATCACGACTCATTCTTTAAATTAAGAGAATTATATAAATTATTTACGTACTAAATTTGTTGATAATTTAAATAATTTTATAGGTATATTTTTGGTGAAAAACAATTAATTTATGTTTTTGTTAAAAAAAAACAATATTTATTCATTTAACTTGATAGATAATATCTAATATAAATACAAAATAATCGTTAAAAATTAAAAAATAAATATGCGGACATACTTATAATATTCAAATTAAAGAATTAATTTATGTTTTTATTATAATAATTATTACATAGTATAGAAAGAAATATAACATAATAAAAAATATATTAGTAACAAAAATAATAATGCATTTTCAAATTTTATAAAAACATAAAGAAAATTTTTAAGAGCTTCTTATATTTAAAAATAGGTTTAATTGTGATTGTAGTCCCTTTATGTTTATTGATTCACAGAATCAGTTCCCCTATTTTAAAAATTGACGCATTTGCTTCTTTACTCAGATTTTTCAACTAAAAAAATGAAGATTTAATGTATTTTTAATGACAGGATATACAATTATATAATATAAAATCATTTAAATGCATTAATTATTCATATGTTATTAATTAAATTAAAAATATAAAAAAAATTCAAAGTTAAAATCTAAGTTTTTACGGTATTTTATTTCAATTTCATGAATATTAATCATTCTATATTGTCATATCATATGTCACGTTATTTAAATTATATCACATCATCATTTTTTTAGTTAAAAAAAAGTAAAAAAAACTAAAACTATCAACTTTTAAAATTTAAAAATTAATTTTATAAATCAATAAAAATAGAAGAACTAAAACTGTCATTAAACTTGAAAAATAAATTAACTATTTTTTCAATAAAGGCCCATCTTACCACTCTATGGATGTTTAATTTTGTCTTCATGTGAATAGCAGGAACACTTCAATAAACTTTAGGATATGCTTCAAAGCATTTTGTCCGAACATAAATAAATCAAGCTAAAGAGATACGTGCCGTCGTGCCAATATATATTTTAATTTAATTTAATTGTAACATTTCAAAACTCTGTGCTGTGCTGACTTAATTTCCTTTGGCCTAAACATGAATATATATATATATATATATCAACATTATTTTAAAAATAATTATGTAAAACATGTATACAATCAAGAAATAATGTATAATCTTAACCACTTTTATATTAAAATTGCGAGAATGTTAATAATATTTAATATATATATAATGGTAATATTAATCGAAATCTTGATCTATAAAAGGACTTGAGTAGATGATAACATCAGTGAATTAAAGATTATAACAATGTCGCCGTTTCTAATATAAGTAGGACTGTAGGAGAGAAACAATGCAGGGCAGGGACATGGAGCATTTCGATTCTCTTTTCATATTTGTGGTTAGAATGAAATTTTAGTTCCAATTATAGTAAATTCGTATTTTAGTTTTTTTAATTTTTTTTTCTCTCGCAATTTTAGTATTTCTAGTTTAAAAAATATAGATGTTTGATCTTTTTCTTTGTTTGTAGTTTAATGTTCACGATGTGACAATAATTTAAATGATTGATATAAATTCTTATATAATGATGTGTAAATTTATTTTTATTTTAAATTACTTAATAAATAACTTAAATAAAAGAAAAAAGTAAATATTGATTTTGTAACATTTAGATTAAATGCAATTTTGATGATCATATTAAACTTTAAACATTATTTTAATCCTTTATTTCTAAATTTGGGGTTTAATTATCCTATTTCACATGTTTTGAGATTTTTTTCAAGAACCTAATTTAAGGTTCCTTTTTTATGACATGTCTCAATCATTAATGATGTAGAGTTACATATAATATTGTGATCTCGTTAATTTAAACTACAAACAATGGATTTGAAATGAGCAAGTGTATGTTTGACCAATGAAGGTAAAAAAGGTTGTAACAAACTTTTTGATCTACTATTTTTGGTTCACAATAATGTTACATCATCGAATCTATTTCAACATATATAGTTGTGGGAAAAATCTTTAAAATTGAGAAATAGAGAGTTCAAATCATGAATTTAAAATTTGTGCGACTAAATTCAGGTGTCCATCGAAATTATGATATCAAAAGTCTATTTCAACCTTAAATAAAAGTAACTATATGTATTTATGGATGTTGAATCTAATAAAATGAGTTAGATTCCTATAACATATGTTAAACTCAAATTTAATTCTCTATTAAAAAAGATATCTATATTTTAATGTCTGATATAACTCAAATATAATTCCCTTATGTGAAAGAAATATACAAAAACAAAAAGTAACTTTATATGCAACCAAAAATTTACTTCAAATATGATTCCCTTATGTGGAAGAAATATACAAAAACAAAAAGTAACTATATATGCATCCAAAAATTTAACTATATGTAAAATCAAAATTCATTTATTGAATTAGTATATCTTCTATTAGAGTATAATTTTCTGTAGGTTATGGTTTAACACTAGTACTATAGTTCAGTCAGAAGACAAAATAGAGTACTAAATCATACCTTATATATTATATAGAAAGAATTAAGCAATGTGAGAATTTTTACGGTACATGAGAGTCAATTTTACATGTATAAGTATATTTAGTATTTAAATTAATATTGGAATTTAAATTAATAGTTAAATGAATTAAAAAAATATTTTTTTATCATTTATATAATTATAATAACTAATTAAATACTATTTACCAAAAGTGTAAGCAAAATAAAAATTATTTTTTCTAAATTTTACTACTCATAATAGTGAATATTGAATACTTTTTACAATAAAATATAGTTTTTTTGTATAATATTTATAAACAATGAAATGATATATTTTTCTTATAAAATGATATTTTCTAAAATATAAAAATCGATAAATAGCTCTTTGATCGTTAAATATGATCATCGATCAACTTTGTAATTTAAAAAACAAATATATCAAAATACATCATATATTCCTTTTAATTACACAAAAATATCAGATTAGTCCTTTAACTTTTTTTTTCTTTATGTATCAAGTCAGTCTTTTATATTTGTAAATCTTATTGTGTTGAACTATTTTTAGTCTTAAACCTCATTTCAATCGTTTTAAATTAGATATTTTCAAAATTTTACTATGAGTTATTATCGAACATATAAAGAACAAAATAATAAATTTTCATGTAATTTTATGAAATTGATTAAGATAATTTTACGTTTAATTTTAGAAACTCTAATATGTATCTCTCTTGAATTTACCTTGGTTCAATTAATTTTCCAAAAATTAGATTGATGATTTATATTCTTATGATTATTGCAATCAAAATTCGTTACAAATTAGATTAGTTTATGAAAAAATTGGGAGAATTTTAAGTTTTAATTTTACTTATCTTAAATTTGTAACATCAATGTAAAAATATACAAATATATAGAATAAATTTGACATCGAAAAAAAGATAAATAATTAATATATTATTTCCGTATAATTTAAAAGAGTACGAGATGTATTAAAAAAAAAAGATAACATGTTATTCGTTACTCATAAATTTAAACGTTGTATTTATGTTAAAAAAGGCATATTATAACTGAGTCATTATAAAATGAATATATAGAAATACAAAGTTTGATATGTACAAAAAGAGGGAGAAGAAACACTTAGACAAGGAAAAAACAATGAATATCCCAAAGTAGAAAGTGATGCATATATACAAAGCATGCAACAAATCTTCGAGTGTATCAATAATTTCACAAGAAAATAACATAGGGGGTGCCGCAAATAGATCACTTAAGTTAAAATGCAACCCAAAAATTCCCCTTGTCCAAGAGAAAAACAACATATACTGTCTTCCTATATCCTTATATAAACACACCTATGCAATCCTAATAAATTAAGAACAAAATTATCATTTCATTTATACTTACATTTACATTTAGCAACCATGGCTTCCTCTTCACCTAAACTCTACACCATCTTTCTCTTCCTCAGCCTTGCCCTCCTCCTCCTTTTCTTCACAAGGGGTACAACTATATAAATAAGCTATACTTATTTGTATTTAAAAAAAAATTATTATACTTCCTAAAAACATTAGTATACATTTTCTTTAAATTATTTGATGAATTACCATACAAATTTAGAATTGATTTACATAATAAAAAAATGTTGTCTAATTTGAATCTGGTTCAAATATAGACCTCACTATTTTTAGTAAACTTTTTCAATTTTTTCCATTTTTTATTAAAAATAATAAAAATCTACATATGACTATGTTTGAAGAGTTTATATTAGACATATCTAATAAAAAAATGTTAATTTACAATCGGATAAAGTGAACTAATTATTAGTCTGTTTTTGGTTATTACTACATGTGCAGAGGTAGCAGCAAATCTTTGTCAAAGGAAAAGCACAACATGGTCAGGGCCTTGTTTAGACACAGGAAATTGTAAAAATCAGTGTCTCACTGTGGAACATGCTACTTTTGGGGCTTGTCACCGTGATGGCTTTGGATTTGCTTGTTTCTGTTATTTCAATTGCTAACCAAATCAACATGCTCAATTTCTTCTGTTCAACCAATGAATTTCCTTTTGTACCTCAATAACATCTCTGCTCATGAGTTATAGAGATCTATATCTTTCTATGTGTGTATGTTTATTTCAATAATACATTATACAAGAAAACACTTTGTGTTTTCAACGGTGGTTATCTATTCTTGATTTAAGTCATTGATAAAAAAGAAATAAAAAAACGTAAATTGAATAATATTAATGACTGATATGCTTGAAATAAATCAAAAGTTACACACGAAAATCGTACATTTATAAGTCAAAAGATGATGTTGTAGCATAAACATGACTAAAAACTCATCATTCAATTTAATTTGTAGTCTCACAAAATGGTAACACAAAAAATAGCAATTTCCTCAATCAACAAAAAATGAAATCCAAAACAAAAATGAACAACAACAACAAAAAAAACCTGAATCAATGTCTCAAACAAATTCAACAATCCATATCTAATATGATCCCCATCCAAATTTAGATGTTGGTTCAAACAATCCAAGTCTTTGAATGAGTTTCTTCACCATGTCACCAGCTACATAAGAAAGCACTGAGGCAACAGCACCAGTGCTAACATAGTAAAACACTGTTTGGAAATATGTTAAGTAACTGTTTGGTCTCTTAATATATGTTTTGGCAATGGAAAGCAATGTGATGCATAGTAGTGAAGCTCCTGCAACTGCTGCTAGCTTGAAATCCTTTTCATCACTTTCTTGAAATGTGAATCCATATACTATTGGTGGTACTAGTCCAAAAATAATGAATGATAAGATTGCAATGAAAGCATGAAGAATGAAATTCTCCCTTTGTCCTAGTAATTCATTGTATTTATCCACCACTTCATTTGTGTTGCTTCTTTTAGGTTGATCAGATTTTAGTTCCTTAAGCTGCAAATTTATCATACTTTTATTATTTGACAAATGTCAATATAAATAATTATTTATATAGAAATTCAAAAAATAAGATAAATCAACTAGCTTGAAGTTAAATATTTTGAACATATAACTCACATTATGACCAAGTGCAAAAAGTCCCCCAATCAAGTTTGCAATAGCAAGTGCAACAATGTTCACTGCAAAATATCAGTAACATTGTAAGATAATTTGATGCATTAATTCCTCTTATCTTTTCCTTAGGAAACATCTTTATTAAATGATGCAAAGTGGCAATTAAAATTGTTGCACAAAAATTTCTAGTGAGCATAACACAGAGGAAGAATATTGACATGAAATACAATTGAATGTCTTACATGTGGTAGCATCAGCACTGGCTGCAGATGTAACAACACTAAGGCTTGCTAGTAATTCAGTCAAACCACCATACACAATACTTTTCACAATCTCCAATGTCTTGTTACTTGTTTGTACATGTGGCTCACTATGAGTTAGAAGTGGTGTTCTTTCAGTTATAGTGGGAATTACTTCTTCACTAGGTCCTGCCCAACAAAATGTACAAACATTATCTCATTATTTCATTGCAGTGTTTTCTTGCAAAACTATAGTGCCAAAAAAATAATTCATTCAAATTTAGATTACTCAACAAGAAACAATGGTATATACCTGTAAATGCTCCATCAACTTTAATTTCCTCAAGGTCTGGCTGTTTCTTGTCTTCAAAGTCGGTTTCGGGTTGTTTCGACAGAGTATCCCGAGTAACAGGAGCTATAACATTCCAATCACTCTTTTCTTTAGAAGCAGTTTCAGGTTTCTTGGTATTAGATACCTTAGAATCACCACCACCTATAACACCCCAATTATTCCAAAAATGTTTCTTCTTTGTTGCAGCTTGACTTTTTTGAGGTCCTGCTTCAAGAATGACCACATCTTCAATGATTTGCACTGTTTGGTTTCCTGAGCCATCTTCAATTTTAATGGTTTGTTTTATGGTACCTGTGGCTACTGATTGACTAAGTTTTGGTTCCTCATGTTGTGTTGCAACATTGAATGTTTGTTCATTGATTTCAGGGTTTGTTTGGTTAACTAATGAACCAATTACTGATTAATTGATGCCACATACATGCAAAATATAGAGAGTGCTATCAGTTAAAATTGAATATTTTAGATACATTATAAAACAACTTATATATGGTATAACATGATAATCACCTACAAAGTTAATCATTGTGTAACTAAGTTCAATAAACAAAGTTCATAAGGTTAGATTAATCCAAATATATTATTACCTTGATCAGTTAATGCTCCATCATTCTCTTTAGATACCAATCCAGGGAATAACCAACTACCTGTTCAAGCCAAAGAAAAATATAGTTCAAAACTTTTGGGTATATGTCATGTTTCATGCCATCATTTAAAAAAAAATTATATGTTACAATTTTATATTTAAAAAACAAGAATCTAAACATAATTTAAAGTTTGTTTTAAATGAAAATTGTTTTGAGTTGTTTTTTTAAAAATATTTTTCAATCTATATTTTTTATTAAAAAAATTAATTTTTATTATAGTAAACAAGTACAAGAAATTATGTTTCTTTTTAAAAAAAATCTCTATATTATTGATTACTGAAATTGATTGTTTATAATGTTTAACAAACTCAAATTTTGTACTGTATATGAGCTAAAAAAAATGTACCTATTGGAATGAGGAAACTGAAACATGATGAGCATCTTATGTTATCATTTGGTGGCTGAACTTGAATGTAGACTTTTTGAATGTACACCTTTTGGATACAAACATTACAATTTGGACAATAGAATCCATGTGTTGGTGGTTTCTCAAACACATTTTCCAAATACAATTCTTGCTTTTCTTGATCATTTTCTTTTATTACATTAATTTTCCCACTTTCATTTGTCACATTGGTCAAATAAGTAGAATCCTCAGGAAGAGGAGGATCAGAAGCAGGTAAAATTGTGTCTTTCTCCATATCCTCTTTTTGGATTATCATTTCAGCATTTTTTTCTGCTATCACCACTTCAAATTTTGGCTTTGTTTCAGATTCAATGAAATCTAGCCCTCCACCTATGAGTGCATAAAATTCATTTAGCATAATCATTAAACATAAATATTTTTTAGACACAAAAGTTCACATTGGACACTTCCAAACTCATTTTAAGATGTAAATATTATTTAAATTATACTCTTTCATATTTACTAGAAATGCAATTAATTTTTATATTAGTGGGATGTGAAATATTTAGTGTCAAAGTTATGTTAATTTTTTTTTAAATTAATATATTAAATGATTTTTCTCCATCTTAATTATCGTTCTTAAATATAGGATTTCATCTATCAAATCACAAGAATTTAGAAAATTGCTAGTAATATTAAATTTGTTGACAATTAATATTAGTTTTACAATTTTATCTTTTAAAAGAGAGAATTAGCAAATATTTTTATTATAGTAAATAAATAATTAATACAATTCAAAATTTAAATACAACCTCTTATGTAGAAGGGACATAAATATTTCTAAAAAACGTCTTATATTTATCCTACACACAGATTTAGGTTTATATATATATATATATTTAAAAACTAGTCAATATATCCTATCTTACAAAATATATACCAAAATGTTATACGTTTTTTCAGAAAGTCGCATCCCCGCGACCATTTTTTTTTTGAAGTAGGAGGTCATATCCCTAAGATGCAACAATCTATAAATTTCTAATATTTGTATGCGACTTCCTACTGCGGAAAAAAAAAGTAGTCGCATGGCGGTGATGCGAGTTCCTGATAATAAAAAAAAAAAAGGTATTTTGTTATATATTTTTCAAAGTAAGATATATTGGTTAGTTTTTTTTCTTTCAATATATATATATATTTAAACCACATATTTAGTGTTTTTGTTTTTATATATAAAAATAGCAAGGGGTATATTATTCCTCGATAAGGTACTTCATTTTTATTCATTGTGACACACTCTTAAAGATACTTGATCAAAGAACTATAATAATAGCCAAATTAAGCCGAAGCTGTAAAATTATATATACACTTCTAAGAATTTTTTTGAACTTAAATCGGTATCATATCATGAAGCCATCTTCAGTCACTATCTAAATCACTCCATTATGAATTGAAGAGAAACTAGTAATTTTTTTTGTAAGATAATAAAATATACTAATGAATTTTGTGCTCCTACAATTTTTACCTTTGACTTCTATGTCCTTATCTGAACTGCTACTATTGCTGCTACTGCTGTTGCTGCTGCTATTGTGCCGGATAATTCGCTTTCTTTGCAAGTTAATTTCTTCAACCTCATTCTCATTCTCAGCTTCATTATTCCACTGATTTTCAATAACTTCCATTTTTCTCTACCACTTCTATGCCTCTTTTTTGCTGTGTCTTATAATATATAGCAACTCATCTCAATTTATAAGGAAACTTTTACATTTGAAATTATTAAGGAGACATATTAATTTTATATGCATTGGTTGTTAGGTGTGAAATTCCATTTAAATTCCAACTACGGGCCAACTAGCTAGTTGATAGTTGATACCATGAACGAAAATTCGCAATCAATAAAATATTAAAATATATGAAAACAAGATGTTTTTCATGGTGTCAACAATAAATAAAGGATCATTGATGCATGTCGTTTGCACGTTAATTATTTTCTTTGACTATTTATATATATTATTTTCAAATTATATATAACCCACTTCTTGTTTTTTTTTTAGTCAATCCTTATTTTTCATTGAGAAAGAATAAAACCTATAGAAGGATGTAAAAAACTGTAAAACTCATTTGGCATGAATAGGTACCACAAACTCTATCAAAAAATACAACTTAATTCATAATTGCGATGACATCCGTAAATAAAGGCTTCAATTCGATTCAAAATTCTCTACTTTTCATATTTAAAATATGTGAGTATAAACATTAAGTTATATGACAAAAGAAAAAGTGTCACAAAATATGTTTAATGATTTGTAAATAATAAAATAATATTATGACAACAAAGTATTTTATTTCGTGTAAATCAAATATCTTCTGAGCATAAATGTAGAAATCAATCATTCAATGTTCGACGCATAACTGTGAATTATTGACTCCTACACATATAACCAAGTATATACTAGAATATTATTATTATTATTATTATTATTATTATTATTATTATTATTATTATTATTATTATTATTATTATTATTATTATTATTGTTAATTTCAATTTAATGTATGTTAGAAGATTCCGTTTATTTTCTTTCTCTCTTTTCATATCATATAATTAAGATGTTAAAGTATCAACGCTTTTTTCAGACAAAATTTTTCTACGAAAGCTTTTTTTTTTTTGACTAAGCAAGTCTGAAAGCTTATTGCTTAGTTAATAAAATAATAGCTTCTTTTTTCATTAAAAAACATCATAACTTTTTTTTTTGGACAAAAAAAGCTAGTAAATTATTATTAAATGGGCACGATTTGAAACGACTTACACGAAACACGTGTTGCCCGTGATCTTTCTATTAAGAATCCAAATCAAAACAGAAGCTGGTCCATCAACTTAGGAAAAAAAAATGTAATTAAGGGAATTTCTTTTCCCTTTATATTTGATAAAAAATACTCGAAAGTATAGATTTAGATGATCTCAATTTACTTAGAAGAACTTTTAGTGAAAAAAGTATTGTGTTTTTATTTAAAAGTATATTTTTACAGAGGTTGTCTAATATGATTTTAATCTAAAGGCGGATTACGCTATTTTAATAAGATATTCTATATTTTTTGTATTTTATTGTTATAAAATCATTTTTTATCATAAAGAGTAAAAAATTATGTAATAAAAAAATGTTAAAATTTGAGTGGTTCAATGTCTTTTTTTCTTAAATTTTAGATCCAAAATTCTAAATAAATAAATTGATAAATCCTTATGGTTAAATATTTATAAAAAAAAATGATTATTTTTTTCCTTACTAGAACCCTAAAAAACAAAAAGATTTTATTTTTTTCAGTTCTTTTACTCTTGTTACTCCTTGGTCCTTCATGTTTGTGAAGAAAAAAAAAATTAATTTATTTTCATAATTAAAAATCTCCTTTACAAACAATTATGTCTTTACATTCATATCAATTTTTTTTCTCTGGTTGAGAATATTGTGAATGAGATTTTGTCATGTAAAAACATCGACGCATTGACTAATATGTCTAAAAAAAACATAATGATCGATTAATATCGCATCAAATATAATAAAATTTATTATTATCATGTGACTTATAAAAAGAATAAAGAACATATAAAGGTACCAAACTCAAACTTCATACAAAACACCTAAATTCTTTTAAAATATTATTATAATTTAGATTTTAATATTTGAATAAGTTGCATTTTATAAATCATAATAAACTATTTTAATACAAAAAAATTACATCTACTCTGCATTCAGAGTTGTTTGATATAGTTGACCGAACTTTATTACCACACATTTTGTATTCTTTGATTTATTGTTTGTTCTCTATTCTTTTAGATTGAGATGCTGTTCTAACATTTATCAAATGTTTGTAATCCCTAAATTATTAATACAAGGTCAAAGAAAAATGGATCCAGCTAGATGTTAACTCGTCTTCACATTAGGCTGAGATACTGAAAGATTTAAAGAATATTATAATACCATAACCGAAGGTTTACTATTCGGTAACGTTCAAAAGATTTAAAAAAAATATATACATCTTGAATGTGAACACAATACTTCCCACTTCCCACGTATATATATATATTATTCATTGTATTTATACAATAAATAATATAATTTTTTTATTAAAAAATTAAGTATATAAATTTTCAATTTATTTTAATTTTTTTATTTATTATCTGAGACATATTTTTTGTGACAATATACAAGTTTATACAATTATCTAAAATGAATTATTTGATAAAGTAATTCATCTCATAATTACTATTGGAGTTAACAAATTTCTATCTATTTATTAATATTAATTTCTTTTACTGAATTTATCAATATTAATTAATATATATTTGATAATGCGTATGATGTATGTACTATACTATCATATAAAAATCTATATACTATAGAAACTTAAATATTTGCAACCTGTCCTACCAATCCTTGAGTATTTTCAACCCTTTACAAAAAATAACATTTTTTGGTACGATGAATAATATTTAATTATATCGCGTACGAGTTAGCAAACCGTAAAATATTAATAAAATAATGTTGATAAGGTTTTTTCATTCTCTTGATAACTGGCCAGATAGACTTTCACCAAAACACAATTCAATTTAAAGAAATATACATATTTTTGCAAATATTTGACTTTTCTTTAAATAGTGATGTGGAAAGAAATGTTAAACTTAAACCTAACATAGATTCAATGATATGTAGCATACTGTAAAAGAACCATATACACAACTAATACTTAGACAGGAGAACTCGATCAAAATTTGAATTAGAAAGGAAAGCATGCGAGAGTCGACCTAAAACAATTAATAGTATTCTAAATAAATAAATAAATAAATTAATTAATAATAGGATCTCCAAAAAATATTATTATGCTTCGTATTTTAATATTTTTAAAACAAATAAAATCTTATTTAAAATTAATATTATTTCAATAAAATTAATATTATCTATATCATTAATTGAAAAAAAATTATATAAAATTGATTATATTAATTAATTTAATATAAATAATTTTATATTATAAAGTGTCTAAAAAATACTTTTTATAAATTTTTTAGTAATTTGATCAAAATACTATTATAGATTTTAATAGATCTTATTAAAATTTGTGTTATACCTTCATATATGTTGAAGAAAAACTTACAATTACAAAATATGATAGCAAAGGGGGATGTAATCATTGCATATGTTTGGCTGTTTTATCTCGTTTTGAGATATTGGTAGTTGACCAGTCTTTTTGTAGTTTTTTCAACTCACTACAAGAAATTTTGTCTTTAGTGACAGTGATGATTCGTAGGTAACAGTATAAATATTCGTAGGGATAACCTAAGTTACTTATACCGAGGGTTTTTTTGTATGTAATTATTCAATACCTGCAGATTTTCTCCGTGTCTATAGGATATAGTGACAGAATTTTTCCCGTTGCTGTAAATATTTGATTTTTCCTACAAACATTTCACCGCTGGTATATATTTTAGCTATAATTTTTAAAAGTTATACCTACGAGTTTGATTTTGTTGCTATACATTTAAGTGACAACTTATTTCTGTTGGTATAGGTTTTAACAGTAAGAAATTTGCTATAAGGACTAAATCAATCTCTCTCTCTCTCTCTCTCTACATATATATATATATATATATATATATATATATATCAAAATAAAATAAAAGGTGTTTATCGTATATTTTAAAAATTAAAAGAAAAGTATTACAATGATAAAACAATAGTTAAACAATATTCGCCATAGTGCATTGTAGTGTATTTTTACTTAGTAGTGGAAAATGTCTTACTAACATTTAAAATACACATCTTATGTCATACATAACAATCTCAAAAAATATTAAGAAATTGAGTCCATTAAATTGCAAATATTCCATCTTCAACAACAAATTAGCTTTTAATCTTCACTTACAATCAATAGAATAAAAAATGAATAAATACACGATTGAATATAAAAATATTACTAATAAAATAGAGAAAATATTAATGATTTTAGTCAAAATTAACTAATACTATCTAATTACCATTTTCATTATTTTCATTGTTGTTTGGACTAAGTGAATTCAAATGGTTTTGAGCACTAGTAGCATCAGGAACCTATCATAAAAAATAGAAAATGTTACTTATGAAAAATACGAGTATGAAACTTATGTAGCTAGTTGGATAAGATTAATAACTTATGATATACCTGTCTTGCAGCTTGTATTATATCATTCACATCTTCTCCAGAAAATCAATTTTGAATTAAAGTCATCACATTTGCTAACAAGCTTTCCATATTCTTAACTCTTCCGCGCAACTCTTCATTTCCAGATACACAAACCTTCGATTTTTTAGAATGAGGAATCTTGCCCATACATCGCACACGTCCGTTTTTATCAGGTCATTGTACTTGATAAAATATGTCATCCTTCCAAGATATAGAACCTTGTGTGTCTTGCGTTGATTGAGAAGTTCCAGCCTCATTACTTCATATTTGACATATTTATCCCAATATAATATGCAATCATTGGGACAAGCATGAATCTTCTCATACTCCAAACCTAATCTTGAAACAATCTTTTTAGTTTCATAATATGACTTTGGCAAAATATTTTCTTTTGGTAAAATATCTTTTAGTAAATCAAACAACATGGAGAATGACTTGTCACTCCACCTATGAAGACACTTTAAATGATACAAATGCACCATAAATGATAGCTTGCTATACTTCTTACAGTTGGGGTAAAACATTTGCTCATTCTCCTTCACAAATTCGTAAAATTTAGAGTTTTCTCTAACTTCGATAATTCTTTCACCTTCACCACAAATTGGCTCTTCTGTAGAATGAATTCCAAATACTCATGAACTAATCCATCCATGTCATGCTCCATTTCTACATTTTGTTTAAAGTTCTATGTTTTTCACCATGATATATCCATTGTCTATAGCCTCTAAGAAATCCACGGCGTGAATAAGAGTGACAATTGCCACATTTTGTACAAGGGAACATTATTTTTCCATTGATTTATGAATTTTGAATAGAAAATTCTAGAAATTCATTAACTCCTCGAATATATTCTTCCCTTTGTTTTGATGGATCACACATCCATTCTCTATAAGCCATTTGGAAAAATTAACTGAAAATGGATGATGCAAATTTTAAAAATCAATAATTTTTTCCCTTTTTTTTTGTTTTAACACAAAGATAAATTAAAGACACAATCAACTAGAAATATAATCAAATTTCAAGCACATAATACAAATCCTAAAAATTTAACAAGCTGAAAATTCGAATGCACAACTTGCTAAGTATAATCAATCCATTAAAAAAGGAACTTTCTTGGTGTCATCTGATTTTTTTTTCTTTTTAAAAATGGAAGGTCATGCAAACATTATCATTAACAAAGCAACTCAGCCACAATATCAAAGTGCCACAAACATTATCCTGATTCCGATGAACTCTAGCTTCAGCATACTTCACAATTCAAACCAAGTGAAGAACATGGTATTCAACAACAACATCAGATCATGGTATTCAACATAAAAAGGAACAAAAAAATTCTTGTTTTATTTTTATTTTTATAATGAACAAATTTTTTGTCAAGAACATGGTATTCAACAACAACATCAGATTATCAACAACAAGAGTATGAAAACTTATCATTGTTAGCTCTTAAGATTATAAGAGTACCAAAATAAAAATTTATTTACTTTTGAATTTCTTTATAAAAAAATTTAAAATTGCAATGATTATATGTTATTGGTGATTTTTAGGTAAAGGCAATCCAACAATATTTAATCAGTACAACTGCGGGAGTTCATACAAGTTAGAAGGTAAACTTATTTGTACCAGAGGAAATTTTACAAATGAATTCAAAATGACTTCAAGTTTTAAAGCTAAAATTGGTTCAAAAAGGGTTTTTGGATAGTTACTTTTGAATAAACAAATTAACTGTAGAAAGATAGTTGAATTGTAAAAGACACAAAAGTTAATGAAAATTAAAATAGCTTAAAAAAAATACATAAAGTAAAAGCTTAAAAGTTAAATTGCAATATGAACTTCAAATTTGAATCAATCGTAATAAATAATTGAATTGGAATTTTTGAAAGAAGAAAAATAAAAAAAAAATTAATAGAAATTAAAGACGTGAGGTTGTGAAGGAGAGGGAGCCATGCAGAAAGAGACCATTTCTTTTGAAATAGTATCGTGCTCATATTAGTAGAGACAATTTTTTTTAATATCCTCAATTTTATTTTGATTCACTAGGGAAAGCTCCCTTCCAATAGATCTAACTCTCTATATATGCTAAAATGCATCTTTCTTTTATTCTTGATGAAAAGAAAATAACAACCTAGAAAAATTCTTTATTAAAATTGAATACACTTCCAATTAACGGTTAGTCATATTTCTATTAGATGCATGCAATCGGCTAATAGTTAGTTTTTACAAGTTATTAATTAGTCTATTTAATTAAAGATCTGATATAATCACTTTGTAATTAGATTATACTCTTTAATTTCAATAAAGTTCTTTTTTTATAGATTCTTAACTTTCTTTCAATTGTGAAAATAATAAGAAACAATTTCATTATATGCATTATATATTATATAGGTAGTTTTTTCCTTTTTTTTTGAAAAAAAGATGTATCATATCTTATAAGTAGTTAGAATAGTGGTGCAATTTTTTTTATCATTTCATCTATGATAAAAAAAATAATAATAGTTTACGAACAAACTTAGCAAATTTTATAGCATATTGCTTTGATTTTTTTAAGAATATGCAGTATATAATATTAATTAACTCATATTTCTTTCTCTAGTTAATTATTGGTTAAAAATGAAGTGTATAGAAACTGAAAGGGATATATATGCTTTATAGAAAAAAATAATTAAAAACATACTACAATATGTTGTGATGCTCACAGACCTAGATTAAATGCTACATATATTTTTCTTATTAAAAAGATTAATAAAAATCTTTTGCGAAATTACACTGATGTAACAAGAATGACAAGAAATAGAGGTATTAAATTCCAAAGAGCATGTTATCAAGGGAAATATTTTTCGTAAAATAGATAGCATATAATATAATTTTATTTTAATCAAACATATATTGCCATGACATATGCATGGCACAAATAAAAATACCACAAAAAGTAAAATAAAAATATATATAACCTTGGACAAGCTAGCTAAGACATGACTAGTAATATCCAAAGTTATTTAGCTAAAATTATTATTATAATAATAATACTTTAATTCTCACACACAATTATATTTTGGTATATATAAGCCATAGCCATGGCCACATTAAACTCTCATCACGGAACATTAGGGGAAATAGCCACGCTTTGAGCTTTAGAACCATCACTCTCTGTCACGGCGGTTTGGTGATTATAAATACACGTATTATAGTACGCAGGGCAGGGAGAGATAAAAAGCCAACAAAGCTTATACAAAATCACACAAGTTAAAATATCCGGCGGCGGCGGCGGCGGAAACGGAAACTGTCCATAAAATTGAGGATTGGAATTAACACCACCATCCTTCATGGCGGCGGTTTCAGCATCCCTTCTAGCAGCTTCAATATGACCATTCATAATTGCGGCAATAAGGAGAATTAAAATAAAGGAACTTGTGATGCTTTTTGCCATAGTGTAGTATATGAGTTATTTTTCACTAGTTTTTGTATGGAATAATTTGGCACCAAAATCACTTTAATTTATAGTGCTAGAGGTGAGTGTGATGAGAACTATTAATTTTCTCAAATGGTAAGTGAATTAATTTTGCATTTGCGTGAGAATTTTGATTTACCAAAGTTAAAGTAGTTGGAACTATGGTTATAAATATTATGAATGATAGTATCCTTTTATGTATGTTGTTTAAGGTTGACCAGCTTATTGTTGCATATGGAATAAATAGAAAAAATTTAAATGATAGATTACATGTATGGACACATGAACGAATTGAAACATAGTGTGATCAATTAAGTGTTTGTCTTCACTTGTTAAATTGACAAGATTATTGTTGATGACTTTTTCAATATGTATAGTGAGTAACATTGTGTACATGTAATTACTAAATAGATGTTTTTTGATGTGTTTCTTTCTTCGTCAAATTATTTTATTGGTTGAGTTGTATTTTTATGCTCTTGAATTTTTTATGAGATGGAAATATTATTCTTTATTATTTTTGACATGGAATGTTATTCAGTTTGAGATGTGCAATGCACTTGTTGAAGGAAATGAGATTGGGCCCATTCATATGTATTTGATTTTGAATATAATTGAATTCTCTTTATTTAGTTTTTTTTTTGGTTTGGATATAAAATTTTATATTCTTTATAGAAGTTTTTCTTTTCCGCATAGATAGTTTTTTATTGGGATATAATTTTTTTTTTAATGGAAATTTTTGTTTTCCGTATAGATAGCGTGGTTAGTGAGTTATAAAACACTAAATGAATTACAAGAAAGAGGTCATAGGTTTTAAAAATTAATTTAAGTACTAAATTACTATCATTTACCTATAAAATAGATTGAAGTTTTTTAATTTTGAAAAATATTGAGGATCAATTTTCAAAGTTTGAAAAATATATAGGAACAAATTTTGCAAAATAAAAAAATGAATTAGATACTAATGTATAAAATTTGAAACATATATAAGTACCAATTTGCATTATTTGAAAAATTATTATGGCAAATATGATATATATTGGTATTTTATAGATTAAGGAAGGAATTTGAATTTTTTATTTATTATTATTAACAAAATTGTTTCTCTCATAGTTGATTTCTTACATATCCTTTGTGGTTATAATAAACTTTAAGAAAATTTTGAATATAAAAAATTTATAATTGATTCAATTAAGAATTATACAAAAATCACTTAAAAACTACACACAAATTTTGTCCTTTTATTAAACTAATCTAAATAAAAATTGAATTAATCAACAACAAAATTTGTCCAAACCGGAACCTAACTGCATATAGAAATTTCAATTCTTATTTATTTTATTATTAGATATTATATTAATATATTATTTGTTAACTTTATTTTTTTTAATAATGCTTTATTAGTTTAATGTAATATTTTTTTTCAATATTTCATATGTTTTAATTAATTGATCTTTTAAAAACTGGAACGAAGATTAAACCTATAAGATGTTCAGATCATGTTCAACGATTGAACTAAATGAATGATACGGAAATGAAGCAAAAAAATATATTTAAAAAGTAAAATACAAAAAAAAAAAAAAAATTAATAAATAACTAGTTTAACCAACTCTAGTTTAACCGCAATTTGACTAGACTAATATATTATCAAAATCAAACTAATCAATTATTTGATTTATTCTTAGTTCAATTAGTTGAGTGGTCTAGTTCCATCTAGAAAAAAAGTCGTTTAATTATCTCAAAATTAATTCTAAATAAATTGAAACAAACTAATTCGGTAAAGTTTAAATGAATTACACTGTAAAAATTGTTTATACGGACAATATTTAATTTATATATGATCCCAATAAAAAAAATAAATTTATTGTCCAAAATTATTCTTAATGACTAATAAATAGAGTCATTGAAAAAGTAAAAAGTTATATTAAATAAGTGCAGTTTAGAAAATTTATCATTAAATAAAAGAAAAATGATTGATTTTTGTCTATATATTTTTTTAAAAAACTAATTTTATTTATATTTTATTTTAGAAGAAGGATATAACAAGATTCTTCAAATCCCCATAGGTGTATAGTATATATGGATTTAGTGGTTTGATAGTATTGTTCAAGCCTTAAAGTTCATCACTCGGATGGAATTTAACTCCACTTTTATAAACATTGAATTGTCTTAATTAATATATTGTCTAACATAGCACTTCTAATTTCTTCCACAACTTCCAAATTATATGTGTATCTTAAAGTTCTACTTTTCTTGTACATAATGTGTCGCGGGAAATATATTATGTAGTACATAATTTCAATAGTGCAAATGAAGCACGAGGAATATTTAGCCAATACAAAAACAATTTAATTATCACTTTTGTAGGATGTAATTAACTTTCTATTTAGTTAACAATTGTATTGATGTGGTGTTGGTTAACATTTAATTTCATTTCATAATAATAAAGTAATCAAAAATTTAAATCATACTATTAAAATTTATAATATATATAAATTTAAAAGAAATATAATTTTAGTAGCGGATTAGATTTGTCCGTCGTTGTGGAACAAATATCATCAACTCAAAAAATGGTCACCATTCTTAGATTTTTATTTAAAAAAAAAATGTATTGTTTTCATGATCGTAGACTTTCTCATGTCACACTATGTAAAACTAAATAAGAATTGTTGTGCAAGGGATAGGGAAAATACAAGAAAGTATATAAATTAACTTTATTCATTTCAATTTGCATATTAAGATAACATATAGCACCATATTACAAAATGCATATCACAAAAATATAATAGATATATCTATAATCCTCGATTAATGGATACATGTATCCAATAAGAGGTAATTATTTAGCTATAAATATAGATATTATAATAATATTCTCACACTCACATTATATAATATATAATAAAACACAAGCCATGGTGTCACAATCTCATTCATGATCATGGCTGGCTTTTAGTTGGTGGAGTTAAAGAATTTGTAGGAAAGCAATCTGCTTTGTAGATATCACAAAATAAGGGTGGATCAATATTGAGCTCACAAAGTTTTTTCAACTCTTCACAAGATATCTGAGGAGGCACAATTGGAGATTGAGTTTGAGTATCGTAAACAAGATAATGATCTTTCTCTATTTCATCACCATAAGCACAATTGCCATTCAGAATTAATGCCACAACAAGAACAACTACAACAAATGAAGTAGTGATGGTTTTTGCCATAGTGTATTAAAATGATATTACACTTTTTTTAATTTGTTTTTCTCTTATTTCTTGGGATGAATTGGTTCCTTAATCGCTCCAATTTATAGAGCTAATGTTTTGCATAAATAACAAGTGAATTTAATACGGCTTTGCGTGAGGAAAATAATTTTCTTAAAATTGAAGACCGAGGTGGAACCATTAATTAGTATTAAGTATTTTTAATGTGTTGTTTCCTTTTATGATTATTATTTAATTAAGGTTGATTGACTAGCTTATTAATAGGAGTGAATGACATAGTGGAAATTTTATGTTGGTTGTGAGAATTATACTATATCAAGCTCAAAAAGCTTTGTGGTAATTAATTGATATTGGTGGTTGAAAACTAATTTGCTTTCTAATTAGGAACTAATTGAACCAACTCTAGTTCAACCGTAGTTCGACTAGACTAGAAGTATAGATGTGAATAGGAACCATGAGTTAGCCCAAATTAATTGTAAAAAAAATAAAATTGAAACAACACTTATTCAGTAAATACCTTATAAAAATGAAAATAAATTAAATTACTTAAATTAATTTTAACAAAATATCTCATATATTTCATGTTGAAACTTTTATAAAATTATTATCCAAAGTAATTTACATTATTGTAAAATTTCTTCATCAAAACACAATTTTACTAATTCTATATATCTTTAGGAGTTGTTTAATTATCTATCTCAAATTTCAGAAATATATTGGATTCTCCTTTAAATTGGAGTGAAATATATTACTGAAATCGTAAGGTTATATTCATTACATGATAAATTTGTTATTGACTTATTTTTTCTCTTTTAATTTATTTATTATTGTCTGATTCAATTATGATTTAATCTGTAGAATCAATTAAATCGCAATTCAAAAACTACGTCAATTTGATATTAGATTCAGTTTTTAAAACATTGTCTTGCATTTTTACCAGAAAAAAGTAAAACTGCAATGTGTAGTGAAAAATTTCAATAGGGCAAATGAAGCACATGGAATTAGACAATTACAAAACAATTTAATTATAATTATCATTCTTTGTAGGAAGAAATCTTGGATGGTATAACTTTCTATAATGTCCCAAAAATATATTTGAAAAAATTCATATACCTCTTTAATTATGTGTTTTGCTAGGTTTCCTTAGTTTAGAGAAAGTATTTTCTTTATGTTCTATATTTTGGTATTAATTTTTAAAAAGATTATACATACTTTTGTTTATGCGATTAAAATATTACATATTATTGATATCTATTCCATGTGATTTTATGTTATTTATATTGACATAAGTTAACACTTTTATTGATGGGATGGGGTGGTAGTTAAGATTTAATTGCATTTTGGGTTAGTGACACATGGAACATAAAGAAAATAAATAATATGATATTTCCAGATTGCAATAAAAATAAATAAATAAATAATATTGAGATGCATGTCTAAAGAAATTTTGATATGATTATTTTGATATGTAGGTTAAGTGAAAGATTGTTAAAATATTTTCCAAAAATTTATATGCGATAATATTTTATAATAACAATATTGATAAAATTGTTTAATTTCACATGGTTGAAAACAAAGTGAGCTCGTTAAACATCTAAAATAAATAAATAAGTTGATATGAGCTTTTGTATATATATGAGTGAACAATGTTGGCCCATTAGACAATAATTACACCTTTGTATTCCGAAATATAAACAAATACACATTAAACTCTTTAATGTTCTCCTATTGTAAGTGTAGACCAAGATCTTCAATACACTTAATCACCATAACTCTTTAATGTTCTCCTATTGTAAAGGAGTAGGGGATTATTTATTTCTCAAAAGAAATTAAGAACGTAATTACACAATTTTGTAATAATGATAAATAATGAGACCGTATTTTATTTTTATTTTTTTGCAATGGAGTATAAATTTTATTCATTTGTTAAAAGAAATATAAATTTCAATTGCTAATGTTAGGGGGTGTTTGTTTGAAGTCTAAAAATCACATTCCCAATCCCAAGAATACATGGAATGAAAATGAGTATTATTTATTAGAAGGTTGAGAGAAAAAATATTATTCCAAAACATAAAAATTTCTAGGATATAGAGATAACTTTCTTAATTCCCATGGAATTTTATATAATAATTTTTAAAAAATAAAATCTTATAACTATCAATTTTTCGAAGAAGGTAATTTAATTGTAGGCCAAACACATGCTTAATAAATTATCCATGAATCAAATATTAATCCTTATATTCCCAAATAAATTTATTAGAATAATTTTTTAGTTTGCGAAACAAACACCAAGGCCCATAATTTTTGAATGGTGACATAATCAAACACTTATATATACTCAAAATTTTAATAATGAAATTCTCCATTTCATTTTAAAAATGACAGATAATTTCTGTTATTGAAAAAAATTGTTTCCTCTACATAATTGATGGGAAAAATACACAAGTACAAAGATAAAATTTATTTATTTTATATAATGTTGATATACATCACCATAACACATTAATATATCACCATGTAGATTACAAAATCCATATCACAAAAATATAATATATCTATATTCCTCGATTCATGGATCGACATATTCAATAAGAGGCCCCACCTATGAAGATAATTTATTTAGCCATATATATAATTTTTATATTATAAGAACACTCACACTCACACAACATTATGTAATAGATGAATATGTGAATAATACACTATTCATGATCAAGGATGGATTTGAGGTTGTGGAGCTTCACTAGGAAGGCAATTCTTTTGGTAGAGAGGACAATAATAGGCAGGATCAACTGTCAAACAAAACTTATACCAAATCAAACATTCAAAAAACGATATTGTCTTTTGAGATTTGTAAATGGAATCATCTTTCTCTTTTCTAGCACCATCCACACTATAGCCATTCATCATCATAATTGCCACAACAACAACAACTATAAAAAATGAAGCAGTGATGATTTTTGCCATAGTATTTCAATTAGAAGAAGATTATATATGCTTCTTGTGTTTTTCTATTATTTAATTTAATTGCATGGGATGAATATTTGGTTCCAAAATCTTTCCAATTTATAGGACCAATGTTTTCTTTAAATGACAAGCTTATGAATTCAATTCGACTTTGCGTGAGGATAATGATTTTCTTAAAATTGAACACCATGTGGAAAGCATTGGTATTAAATTTTGAGCAGCACATTTTTTAATATACACATTTTAATATGTTATTTTTTTATGTTTAAATGTAATTTTTAGTTATTTTATTTTTATCAATTTACAAATTAGGTCCTTTTATTTTAAAATCTGATAAATTTTATCTTTCATTATAATTTTTTAACTAAAAAATAACGATATAATATGTTTTAAATGATATGACAAATGATACGATAAGGTAAAATGATCGATAGTCATAAAATTGCAATAAAATTCAATAAAAATATCATTTTCAACTTCAGAAATTGTTCATTTTTGTAACTTAATTAATATCATATGAATAGTTAGTATATCTAAATTATTCTATATCATTAAATCATATGTTACATAATTTAAATATATCAAATTATCATTTCTTAGTTCAAAATTCTAAAGGAGAGATCAAAATTGTCGACTTTTAAAATATAGAGACTAATTTCCATGAATTTGTGAAAATAAAAAGACTAAAATTACAAGTAAACCTATTTTTTATTGGTTGAAATTAACATGATCTAATTAAATTTTGTAGATTAAAATTTATGGGAATTCATATGAATTTTAATCAATAAAATAAATATATTAAAAAATGTAAAAAAATGTGATGTTATCGTTATTAATTTTTGTCAGGTATGATTTCCTTTTATGATTGTTGTTTAAGGTATGATCGACTAGCTTATTAATAGAAGGAAAAAATGACATAGGGGAAATTTGCCGTTGGTGGTGGGAATATATATCAAGCTCAAAGAGCTTTGTGGTAATAATTAATTGATATTGGTAGTTGAATACTAATTTGCTTTCTAATTAAGGTGAAGTTATTGCATTGTAGAAAATACTTTGGGTATGATTGCTGGAATTTGTAAATGATATATATATATATATATATATATATATATATATATATATATATATATATATATATATTTAATGAAATGTTAAACACCACTAATAAATTTATATACAAAATAAAGATTTTAAATTCAAATCAAGATCACTATAGAAAATGTACAATAAATTTAAAAGTTTGAAAACTCATTTTACTTATATGAAATTGATTTGTAAACTCAACTTGTAAACTCGTACTAGTTTACTTAGTATAAAAGTAATAGAAAAACAATGTGATTAATCCAATTAAGCCCAAAGTAAAAGCAAATCAATTATCGTTTTGTAGTCAATGTGGATGAAGGTCTCTAAAAGAAGATGAAAAAGTAAATGAGAAAGGAGTATTGATAGAAAGAAGCATATATATTATTTAAAATGATACTTTTAATTTAAACTATTTATTTTAATCTAACAGTTGATAAGTGTTCATATCATTGTTATAAAAAAAAACATTAAATATATAAACATTAAATGTCTCATATAATTAAGGTAGATGAAAACCGTATGAGGGGATTGGTGTGTGAAATAGGATTAATGTTGACTTGTTGATTTTTTTATAGAAGTATTATAAATAAAAAATAATTAAGTCAAATGATGCTATAGAATAACAAATGCAAGCAAATCGGAAAACACGCGTAGTATCCTTATAATTTTTAAAATATTAATTAAAGATTTGACTATCTTTATATTTAAAATGGTCTGATTGATATCATTTTAATAAATTGAAATTTTTTTAAGAAAAATTAATTTTTTCTTTATTTTTTTTAAACAAATTTTGATCAAATCATTGTCTCAATAACATAGATCAAAAAGACAATTATAAGAAGTATCGTTGACATTCACTAAAATTTTGAGTAATTTGTAAATATTCATCAACGGTAAATCATCTACCGTAGTATTCCCCAATCAAATTCATGCTTTAACATTCATGAACTTTTCCTTCCATTTAGCTAATAAAAATAGATTGAACAACTCAACATCCTTTATAGTGGAAAATTAATAATTCGACATCTACTTTATGTTTATTGATAATTGGACATATAATTCATACAATCAGAGTTTAATAGTAATTTTTTTATTAATAATAATTATGAATCTATAATTGATTAGTTAATCAGTCAAATATAAGTAAATATTTTCAAAAAACTCAATATCATAGAACTTGATTTTGATTAAACTTTTAAAATATATCTAATAACTTTTATTTCTTCAAATAAAATTTAACAAAAAAATTACGAGAACTATCATATTTTAGATAAATTTCAATATATTTGAAAGTTTAATTTCAAGTTATTATCAAATAAAGATTTAATCTTTTCAATGCTAACCAAAAATATAAACATATGAACGTATAAGTTATATTACTGAAATCTTTTTATTTTGTTAGTCGATTGATTGATCTATAATATATAAAAATAACATAAATATTCACCGGGGTACTCAATATTTGTTGTGTGCTTTCCTATGGATGCTTATAAGTGTTTTTCCTATGAATTTGAGATTTTTGAACAATCAAACATTCAATCTACATTTATTGGCATGTTTTATCAACACCTACAATAGCATTTTCAAATACACACTCTCTATATATTTTCAATTTATGTAATCAAATATTTTATTAGTTATATAGCTACATCAATATACATATTATTTTTACATAAACTTTTGCTAAAAGACTCCTCAACGAACTCAAAATTTTATACAAAATCAATCTAAACAAGGATCAAATATTACAATTATTATAATATATATAGAAAAATAATGAGACAAAAGGATGAAAGAAATTATTGATTGATTAACATAGACATAATTATAAGAGTTTTCGAGGATGGTGATCAAATAGGGCAAATGGCATGGAACCTTTAAGGGACTAGTTTCGTTTTTTTTTTTCTTTATTTCTTATAATAGAGGGCAAAAAGGCTAGATAGAGTTAAAAAAATTATTAGGTATTAAAGAGAAAAAGAGATTACTAGAATTAGATATAATTAATTAGAATATGTTTACCTCAAATTCTTTCATATGATTCTTTTTTGTTATTTAGTTTAAATATTTTTAACTTTATTACACACTATTTTTTTTATTAAAAAAAAAGCATATAATTCATGTTTTTCCATTTTTTTTTCCTAAAAATGGTTATAACTCATACGACATTTAAGTATTATTAATATTAATTACAGAAAAGGATAAAACAAAATCATAATGAAATTAAATATATCATTCGGTAAATAAAAAATATTAGGTACATCAATTATTATGTTTTGTATTATTTTTAAATCATAACATTATAATTTATAGGCATAATTGCTAATGCGGTCCTTTAACTTAATTTCAGATAATACTTTCATCCTTTATCTTTGTTTCCTCTTTTCGATTTGGTCCTTTATTTAATTTTAAGTATACAATTTGATATTTTATATTTTACAATATTAATAATGTTATCTTTTTTTTATAAAAATTCATTAAAATTTTCAAACAAAACTCATAAAATTAGTTATCATCATCAATATAACGTAAATTTCATTAAATTTATAATTTAAATATTCAAATAAATTCATATTTTCATTCTTTATATTTTCAAATTTTTTACTGTTTAATTAAGTGTATTGATGTGGTGTTGGTCAGATTTAATTGCATTTTATAACAATAAAATATTAACATAAGATTTTCTTTAAAGAAGAGATTAAAATTTATAATATTATATAAATTTAAAAGTAGTAAAATTTAGTAGCGGATCGGGTTCAGGGACTATGACGGGACAAATCAAGAATTCTAAGATCATCCATCTCTAAATTTTTATTTTAAGAAAAATGTTCACCTATATTCCATCAAAACAAAGTTTCTGTTCAAAATCGAGACAAGTCCAAATAAATATTGATAATGCATGTTGTGTTCTCACGCTACATAGATTTTCTTATGTCACACTATGTAAAGCTAAATAAGAATTGTTGTGCAAGAGATAGGGAAAAATACAAGAAAGTATATAAATTAACTCTATTTATTTCAATTGCATATTACCATAACATATAGCACCATATTACAAAATGCATATCACAAAAATATAATAGATATATCTATAATCCTCGATTAATGGATACATGTATCCAATAAGAGGTAATTATTTAGCTATAAATATAGATATTATAATAATATTCTCACACTCACATTATATAATATATAATAAAACACAAGCCATGGTGTAACAATCTCATTCATGATCATGGATTGCTTTTAGTTGTTGGAGTAAAAGAATTAGTAGGAAGGCAATACGCTTTGTAGATATCACAAAATAAGGGTGGATCAATATTGAGCTCACAAAGTTTTTTCAACTCTGCACAAGATATCTGAGAAGGCACAAATGGAGATTGAATTTGAATATCGTTCTCTATTTCACCACCATAAGCACAATTGCTATTTAGAATTAATGCCACAACAAGAACAACTAGAACAAATGAAGTAGTGATGGTTTTTGCCATAGTGTATTAAAATGATATTGCACTTGTTTTAATTTGTTTTTCTCTTATTTCTTGGGATGAATTGGTTCCTTAATCACTCCAATTTATAGAGCTAATGTTTTGCATAAATGAGAAGTGAATTTAATTCGGCTTTGCGTGAGAATAATAATTTTCTTAAAATTGAAGACCGTTGTGGAACCATTAATTTGTATTAAATGTTTTTTACGTGTGGTTTCCTTTTATATGATTGTTATTTAATGTTGAACGACTAGCTTGTTAATAGAAGGAATATATCAAGCTCAAAATCTTTGAGGTAATTAATTGATATCAATGTTTGGAAACCTCTTCTCTAAATTCACTAAGTGAAATGCTTAATTAAAAGTCCATACAGTTAGAAAAGTCTAACATAGTCGAATGCATTTGTTTAAGATTTTTTTAAGAATACCAACATTATTTTATTGCAAAATTACTAAGATGAAAGTGTACTATTCAACACTTACCTATTAGACAATATTATTATATATTAGTAAGGGTATTTTAGACTTTCATATTCTCTTGTATATATACATATTATAATCCTATTACATTTAAGTTTGGTTCATTTGTTTGTCAAACCCTAGTCAAGGGTTCTTTCTCTTCTCCCTTTCTCTTTTTCCTCTTCTATGTTTATGTTAGATTATCATTGTTAACATGGTATTAAAGAGCTTTGATTGATTATGGGATCTACTCTAAAGTGGGATCTATTGTGCCACCCGTTTTGCGGCCGATACCGATTTACTTCCTCTATTTTCCGGCGCGATTCTACCTCTCTAATTCTGGTTCGATTCTGCTATTTTGTCTTCAGCGCGATTCTGCTCTTCTGTTTCTGGCGTGGTTCTGCTCTTCTGTCTTCGACACGATTTTGTTTGATTCTTTGTTGATTCTGCTATTGACAGGTTATCCCTAATTTGTTGTCTCAGTGATTGCGTTTTTCGTATTTTCTTGTCATTATTTGTTATGGCTGGTGCTAAGGATGATTCACTTCAAGTTGTTAGTGTCAATCTCAATGAAAAAAATTACTCTTATTGAAGTTATGTGATGAAAAAAAATTGATTGGAAAAGATATGTAGAGTTAAGTTGATGGAACTTCTGTTAAGCTTGCAGATAAAAAGGATGAAGCTAAATATGCAAAAGATCTTAAACAGAGAATGTTAGTAATTCAAGAATTATTACTTAGATTAATAATTTTGTTGAGTTGTCTATAGGAGTGCAACTAGCAAATATGATACTGCTAAAGAGATTTTGGATCACTTGAAACATTTGTATGTTCAGTCTAACTTTGTCAAACGTTATCAGCTGAAAAGTGATATTAGGGCCCTTAAGTAGAACAATATGACCATTCAGAAATTCTACTCGACAATGACTAATTGTGGGATCAATTGACTCTTATAGAATTAAATGACTAATTTGTTGATTCTGCTATTAACAGGTTATCCCTAATTTATTTTATCTCAGTGATTGTGTTTGTCGTATTTTCCTGTCATTATTTGTTATGGTTGGTGCTAAGGATGATTCTCTTCAAGTTGTTAGTGTCCACCTCAACGAACAAAATTACTCTTATTGAAGTTATGTGATGAAAAAAAATTTGATTGGAAAAGATATGTGGAGTTAAGTTGATGGAACTTTTGTTAAGCTTACAGATAAAAAGGATGAAGCTAAATATGCAAAAGGTCTTAAACAGAGAATGTTAGTAATTCAAGAATTATTACTTAGATTAATAATTTTGTTGAGTTGTCTATAGGAGTGCAACTAGCAAATATGATACTGCTAAAGAGATTTTGGATCACTTGAAACATTTGTATGTTCAGTCTAACTTTGTCAACCGTTATCAGCTGAAAAGTGATATTAAGGCCCTTAAGTAGAACAATATGACCATTCAGAAATTCTACTCGACAATAAATAATTTGTGGGATCAATTGACTCTTATAGAATTAAATGACTAATTTGTTGATTATGCTATTAACAGGTTATCCCTAATTTATTTTATCTCATTGATTGTGTTTGTCGTATTTTCCTGTCATTATTTGTTATGGTTGGTGCTAAGGATGATTATCTTCAAGTTGTTAGTGTCCACCTCAACGAACAAAATTACTCTTATTGAAGTTATGTGATGAAAAAAAATTTGATTGGAAAAGATATGTGGAGTTATGTTGATGGAACTTATGTTAAGCCTACAAATAAAAAGGATGAAGCTAAATATGCAAAAGATCTTAAACAGAGAATGTTAGTAATTCAAGAATTATTACTTAGATTAATAATTTTGTTGAGTTGTCTATAGGATTGCAACTAGCAAAGTATGATACTGCTAAAGAGATTTTGGATCACTTGAAACATTTGTATGTTCAGTCTAACATTGCCAAACGTTATCAGTTGGAAAGTGATATTAGGGCCCTTAAGCAGAACAATATGACCATTCAGGAATTCTACTCGGCAATGACTAATTTTTGGGATCAATTGGCTCTTATATAATCAACTGAGTTGAAAGCTGTCAAAGCGTACATTGATCTAAGGAAGGAGCAACGTCTGGTTTGGTTTCTTATGGCTCTTTATGATGATTTTGAGGGCTTTCGTGGGGGTATTTTGCATCGTTCCCCTCTTTCTAATGTTGAATCAATAGTTAGTTAATTGTTGGCAAGGTTTAAGACTCATTCTGGTTGTCAGATAAAGGAATTCTCTCAATTCCTCCATCTATTTTTGTTGCTCCTGTTCAAAAAGGAAAATCTCAAGGGAGGGTTGGGTTTGGTAATGATGAATGTACATTTTGCAAAGAAAAAGATCATTAGAAAACAAATTATCTTAAATTAGGGAGATCACATAAGAAGAATTTTAGGCGGCCATCGTCCAATGTTGTTGCTTTTGCTCCTCATATCATTGGCTCTAGTTCTAATTTTGTATACTCATCTGAGATTGCTTCTCAAATATATGATATTGTAGAACAACTTCAAAAACTTATTACCACTCAATCACATGCCATGTATGCCACCTATTCTAAAGGTTTGAACTCCTCTAGTATGTCAGGTATATCTCCTTCCATATGGATTATTGATTCTGGAGCATCTCACCATATGACATATGATGATAAATCTTCTGTGTCGGTTATGACTGCTGATGGTACTCATATGCCATTAGCAGGCATTGGTTATGTCTCCACGCCTTACTTGTCTCTTTCTGATGTTTATTATATTCCTAATCTCACTATGATTCTTGCCTCTGTTAGTCAAATATGTGATATCAATTATTCAGTTATATTTTCTGCCACTTGTTGTTGTGTGCAGGATCCACATTCCAAGAGGCTGGTTGGGACATGCCATAGACAAGGGGAAATTTATATTTTGGATGACCCATGAGTCCTAGATACTACAGCCTCAACAACTACTACTGACTTATTTTCTAGTTTTCGCTTGAATTCTTCGTCTTCTAGTTTTTATTTATGGCATTCTCACCTTGGACATGTTTCTGCTTCTAGATTAAAATATTTGGTTTTTACTGGAGCTTTAGGAGAGTTACAAACTAGTGATATTTCATATTGTTGTGGTTTTAAACTTGTTAAATTTACAGCTTTACCGTTTAGTAAAAGTGTGTCAGTTTCATATGCGCCTTTTGATTTAGTTCATTCTGATGTTTGGGGTCCATCACCGGTTCTCACCAAAGGTGGATCTAGATATTATATTTCATTTATTGATGATTACACTCGTTATTGTTGGGTTTATCTGATAAAAATTCGATCTAAATTTCTTGACATTTATCATATGTTTCGTGGTATGGTCAAGACTCAACATAATACTACTATAAAGTGTTTTCGCTGTGATTTAAGTGGTGAATATACATCTAATAAATTTTCCAAATTACTTGATTATGATGGCACCATCCACTTGTCATTTTGTACTGATACTCCTCAACAAAATAGAGTTGGTCAAAAGAAACATCGTCATATTATTGAGACTGCTCGTTCTCTTTTGTTGTATGCTTCAGTTCCTAGTGAGTTTTAGGGGAAACAGTTCTTACTGATGTTCATGCTATTAATAGAATTCCATCATATGTCATATCAAGTTTATCTCCCTTTGAAAAATTGTATGATTTTATCTCTGATTACTATTCTCTGAAATTTTTTGATTCTACTTGTTTTGTTCTTCGTCCACCAATAGAGCACAATAAGTTGTCTTCTTGGTCTGCCATGTGTGTTTTTCTCGGTTATGAGGATGGTTAAAAGGGTTATCGTTGTTATGATCCTCATGCAAGAAAACTATATGTTTCTCGCAATATTGTTTTTCTTGAGCACATCTATTTTTACTTTGTTTCCTTTGATTCTTAGATTATTAAGAGTTCAGAACTAACCTATATTGATTCGTTTGGTTCTAATGATAATGTTTCTAGTGATTGTAATATTGAGAATTGCATGAAAAATACTACTACTCCACATGATGACACCCCCTTATCCCCCCATCTGTCAAACCACCTCCTACGATTGTTGATCGTCCATCTCAGCCTCTTCGTTATCCCTCTTGTCACTGTAAATCTACTCAGTTACTTGATTTTGTCTATTGCACTTATTCAGCTTCATTTGCTTCTTTCTTAACCTTTATTCACAGTTTGTTTAAGCCATATTCCTATAAGGAGGTTATTCTTGATCCTCTTTGGCAGCATGTTATGGCAAAAGAACTCTCTGCATTGCACAAAATAGGTACTTGGGAATTAATAGCTCTTCCTCCTAGAAAGTGTGCTATTGGGTATCGTTGGGTATACAAGATTAAAATTAAGTCTGATGAGTCGGTTGAGCGCTATAAAACACGTCTTATTGTTAAGGGATTCTCTCAACAATATGATATGGATTATGAAGAAAATTTTGCTCTTGTAGCCAAGATGACCAATATCCGTACTCTTATTGCAATTGCATCTATACATCAATGGCATATTTCTCAAATGGATGTCAAAAATGCATTTTTAAATGGTGAACTTCATGAAGAAGTCTATATGGTCCCTCCACACGGGGTTTCTCATAATCAAGGGGAAATGTGTAAGTTAAAAAAGAATATCTACAGTCTTAAACAGACTCCTCGAGCTTGGTTTGAGAAATTATGTATTGTGATCACTTGGTCTTAAACAGACATTGTCTCTCGCTCTTCTACAGAAGTTGAGTATTGTGTTATGACATCCACTACTGCTGAAATAATTTGATTGTGTTGGCTTCTATCTGATATCGGTATCTCTCTTTTTGAGCCAACTCCAATGCACTGCGATAACAAGAGTGATATTCAAATTACTCATAACTCGGTCTTTCATGAACACACCAAACACATTGAGATTGATTTTCATCTTACCCGCCATCATCTTCAGCATGAAACCATTACTCTACCATTTGTCTCTTCTTCCTTACAGATTGCTGATTTATTCACAAAGATGCATTCCATTAAAAGTTTTCGATTTTTGGTTGACAAACTCTCGATGTTTCATGTTAATGCATTGTGAGTTTGAGAGGAGATATTATATAATATCATTATATATTAGTAACGGTATTTTAGACTTTTATATTCTCTTGTATATATACATATTGTAATCTTATTACATTTAAGTTTGGTTCATTTGTTTATGAGACTCTAACCAATGGTGCCTTCTCTTCTCCCTTTCTCTTCTTCCTCTTCTATGTTTATGTTAGATTATCATTGTTAATGTATTTGTTTAAGATTTTTCAAGAATACCAACAACATTTTATGGCAAAATTCTTTATTTTTAGTCAAGTTTTTTCTTTTTAGTCAAGGCGTTCAAAATAAACAAATGCAAGCAAGATCTTGGATGAAAGTGTACTATTCAACACTTATCAACAACAACAAAATAGCAAAAAAATTATTTCTAAAAAAAATCTATGATTAGATTCTCATCTAGAAGTCTTAATGGTCAAGGAATTGCACATAAAATTTCGATAAATAACTAATAAAAACGTAAGAGAAGATCTTACACAAAAAGTAAACTCGATTCAATACCTATTACAACAAAAAGAAAAGTATTATTCATGTTTCAAATGAAAAATAAATCTTTCAAAAAAAATTTAACCAATTTATTTCAATATTTCAAATTCTTTTTAGTGGATATACATTGTATTATTCTTCTCAAATTAGAAGTGTTGCAGACACCTTTTAATTATTGTATTATTCATCCAAGTTATAAGTATTGCAAACATCTTATACTTACTATTAAATAGAAATTAGTTATTTTAAAGTACGTATATAAATTTCATTATTATAACTTATATTAGACCCATCATGATTCGGAGCTTATCGACAATCATATCAACCGTCCAATACACAAAGTTTCATAAGAATTTATCAATATTTTAATAATGCTTTAACATGATTGGTTAGCTTTGTCAAAAGAAATATAATCAATTAACGAATGAATAGGATCATTACTAATTTTATGGCGTAATTTGATAACTTATTGTTGGCACGTATAAACACATACACAATTCTTGTGAATTGTGATACATGAGAAAACGAGTTATGTTATACAATAAGTATAGATTGTGATCATATTTAAAGTTCAGAAAAATCATTCAAAATGACTTGTGACTGGAGATTCAAAATGACGCATGTGGAATACCAAATATGCCTTTAATACGAAGTGTTGTTGCTACATCTTGTTAGTTAAACAAATTATTTTACAATTTATTCGTTAACTAAGTATAAGTTTTTTGTTTTTGTCCATTATTAGATTGCATTATTAGAATTGTGACGTTTTTCAATCAATATAGTTATGTGTTTGAGCTTTGTAACAAAATTTTGATGTGCCTTTGTTTGTCTTTCAGGATAGTTATCATGCGATTTGTTGAAGTGTGCTCATGGAATAGGAAGATTTTCATTAAAGACTTAACATGTAAGTGATTAATTGATTCATCATAATTCACTTGTTTGTTCTTATTTTCTGCTCACATATACTATATACTATTTTCATTTTACTCTTTTTATATGTTTAATTTATCTTATTCTAGTGATGGGAGAGTTTAAATTTATACGTTTTCCTCTTAGTAATTAAGCTACGTGAAAATATATTTTACAATTTACACAATCGTTCAATCTTATTTTATCTTATTATTACTTCATTTTGTTATATTAAAAATTATATGTACATATAGTAAGATGTAATTGGATGCATGTAAAAAAAATTGTTTTACACTTACCATACATATCATTAATGTTTTCCATCATCAATTCCTTTTGTATAATAGAAGAGATTTATTTTTCATTACTATTTATGTCCTTAAATATAGGATCTCATTTACTAAATTACATAATTAAAATAGTAAATAGTAGTATTAAATTTATAAATAATTAATATTGTTTTTACATGTTTACTCTTGAAAAGATAAAATTAATTAATGTTTCTATCTCTATGATAGTAGAAAAAAATGCAAATTAATTAATTATGAATGTATTAATAAAGAAATAATTAATGTAGTTGAAAATTAAAATATTATTTTATAAAAAAAGACAAAAAAAATTCTCAAATGGTCTTATATTTAAGAACAAATGTAAGATGTTGTCAAAATTAGTTGACAACTTGGTAAATGGGTTGATTTACTCTTTGTATTCTCACAAATCAATAATACATCTTTGCCTAATGTAATGTGTATATTAAGATTGATTCACTATGAGTCTTAGAGACATCTCCTTTGTAGAAACTTAAAGAGTACTTACCTACCCATCAAGAAGCAATTGAGAACATTAATTGTTTGATTTTAAATTTATAGATATTAAGATAATAATATAGTAAAATAGTACTATGTATTCATATATTAAAGTTCAATTAATATAGAGTGCAATGTTGTAATTTAATTTTTGTTATTATAATTTGTTGTTCTACAAGCAGGTTGCACCATACCTCATCAATCACCTAGACTTGACCAACAAATTATTGATCAAGCTATCACAAATCATCATTAAGATGCATCATTGCGCACTCATAGTTTTTGTGACTGGAATTCTTTTTTTGATTTTCTTCTTCGTAATTCTTCCAAAAATTGACTCCTATAACCCACCACCTATCGAGTTCAACATAACTGAAGCTTCAATCATACAATTCAACCTCACAAGCAACAATACCTTATATTATAATTTTAAGCTCAACATTACAGCAAGAAACTCCAATAACAATAGTGTAACATATTATGATACAACCACTGCAATTTCTTCCTATAAAAATAATAACTTTGCTTGGGCTTCTTTGGCACCTTTTGTCGTAGGTAGTATGAATACCATTTTGCTTGAGCCTTTAGTGTTTGAAGGGAATAGTGAGATGAAGCTTGAGCCTCAACAACTTGTTGAGTATAATAATGAGACACGTTTGAGGATTTATAATATAGATTTGGAACTTGATACTTTTCCACCAAGTGTGTATTGTCCTAATTTGAGAGTTCCTTTAATTTTCAATGCAAATACTTTCAATGTAACCACATGCTCATAAATGCAATTATGCAAGTGATTTAACTACAATTTGATTGATATTTTTTGTAGTTGAAAGGTTGGATTTGTTAAGATGAGACAATTTTATTTATTTGGTTTGAAACTACAAAGAAAAATGAATAGAATAAATGATTCATATATACCTCTTTATTTTATTCAATGATGGTAATTCAATATACTAAATTTCTTACTAATGTATTGTTTCATAGTTTTGTGAGTAAAAATATATGAATATACTAAATTTCTTACTAACTCTTATAAATTTGTGAGTAAAAATATATATAGTTTTTCTAAAAGACTATTTTAGCAACATCAAGTTCAATTTTATGATATGAATAAATTAACTATGATCACACACAACTATTTTGTATGCAAATAAAATGCAACATTAAACTTTTTATTTTAATTAATTCCGCAAAATTTAATTAATTTTGATTTATAAATCATTTCGAATGAAGTATCTTGCATAATTGCTTAGGAGCTGAAGAGTTACCACTTTCAACTTCCAAGGAAATGAGAATTAATGAAGAACCACAAACTATACTTGTAAACTTCAACCTTGTTTTATATTTTAAGTGACATATAATCACTTTTAAAAAAACACAAACTTTTGTTTTAATGATACTTACTCATGATTTGATCAATGACTTACTATTCTTCATCTCATTTTCTCATAATAATAATAATAAAAGTGCTCTCATAGTTAATTGAAACTAAATTTCAGTTAAATCATACTATTCTTCTCATAGGAAGAAGCCATGTAACATGTTTCTTTCGTATTGAGTTTTATGTAACATTTTTCTGCAATTAAACCTTCTTGATATGACTATATTAAATCACAACATACTACAATGATCTCTAGAACCGCTACAAGGTGCATCGACCATAAAGACAGTTAGATCTAAAGAGAAAAAAAATCAACCACCAAGTTATAATCGAGGCTGCTCGTCAATACACAGGTGTCTGCCTAGACTATAAAATGTCTTATTAATAACAAAATTATATGATTATTCAGAGGTTAACAATTAACCCCGTGGTTATTGCATTTTCAATTGTATCACACAAAACTAAGTTT
This sequence comes from Cicer arietinum, assembly GCF_000331145.2. Taxonomy (NCBI): domain Eukaryota; kingdom Viridiplantae; phylum Streptophyta; class Magnoliopsida; order Fabales; family Fabaceae; genus Cicer; species Cicer arietinum. The sequence goes on along the minus strand of NC_021166.2, from coordinate 59,707,701 downwards.
CTATCATTATACCTTTCAGTAGGCACCAAATCTAACTATACTCATTTTCTAGAAGTTTTATGGGTCATTTCAAATTGCATCGAGTGCTTAAAAGGTTTATTACACCTGGTTGCTGAGCAAAGACATTAAACATAAATAATCATGACATCAGCAAGTCAACATTTCACTGAGAATAATCATATGAATCCAATTAGATAGATTTAATCCGTGTTTTGAATAAATATCTCGCAGATAAATGTTCTAACAATGCATAACTGACAGCTTCAACTTAAACTCAACAGGTTCATTCTTGAAATGACCAAAAGTCACACTTAGATAACAAGTGCAACATAACATTTATTCCAATTCATACAGTGAATATAAGCATCCATATCAAACTTTAAAAGACTCCCCTGCTTTTACCATATCTTCAAGTACCTTAAAAATCTGTGGCTCTGTCATGCCTTCCAGTTTAATGCCTTTCTCAACGCCCAAATCTGGTATTAATGAACAAATTACAGGAAATGAGTGTTGATAAAAAACAGAGAACCAGTTCAAAATAACGTGAATGAAAATGATGAGCTACAAGATATAATCAGAAAAGTTCACCATAAAAGCAATAAATTTGCAGAGTAGTAAGTAAACCAAAATTGACATTATAAGGGAATTAGTTTTTTAATTGTATTATTGACGATAAGCAAGTTAATCCGCAGTAACAATCACAAATGAATTGACATTATAATATACATGCCTTTCTTAATCTGAGTTGGGTCATTATAACACTTTAAGGGGGCAATGTTATTCTATAACTGAATTCGAGATATTGTTGGAAGGGAATAAAAGTACTATTTGCCACTCATAACAACGAATGTTTGTGGATAAAAGTCAAAATTGGGATAATATTGAAATTTAGTTTTGTAGACACTACTAGTACTAATACTATTATATTCTCATAAATTAAAGGCCCTCAAAATGAAATTAAGGGGAAAATGCTGATTAGCAGTTTATCAATGTCAGTGCATTAATGTTATTTTCCTACAAATCCCTGTTATGAAACTAGGGGGAAAGCCATGTGAAAGATGATATAAATGTAAATTAAATTTCGGGGAAAGAATTCAAATTAAAAAAATTGAATATTAAGATAGGTGATACCATATCTTGCCCATAATTGGGGTTCTACTCCACTGCATTCACGGATCAATATCGGCAATTTTGGGTTCAATGTCTTTAGTTCCTTATAATTCTTTTCAACAAATGCCCTGAGATAACAAAATAAAAGAGCTTATTTTATATTGAAATATGTGAGATTTAGTCAAAAAGCAACCAAAAGATAATGCTTTGAAATTTTTGTCCATTGAAAGAAAAAAATATATCTAACCTTGCAGATGAGCTTGCAGGAGATGTCTGGCACATCAAAAACCGAAGCTCTTTTATGTTCTTTGAAAGATGTCCTCTCCATGCCATTGCTTTCCTAGCTCAAAGTTATAATATCTGTGAGATTTTACCTCATCACAAGGCATGAAGAAAAGGAGGTAACAGCTAACAATGCAAGCTAAACAACCACTGGCACCTAGTGGTAGTCTGACTAAAAAAACATATATCAGTTTTAGCACACTCCCTTACTTCCTATCACAGAAATCATATTATAGAGGAAAATGTGCATTGTATTATTGAACTATGATAATCAAGAAAACAATAAGAGGATGATCCTCCAGAGAATTCACGCCCAAGCCTATGCTTCACATAGAAGCACTCCTCTGTTGCAACAAGTTATTATAATTCAATCAAATCATACCCTCTCTAAAAGAAAAGAACCCTCAAGTGGTGTTTTAATAAACTGCCAAAGCTTTTATGAAAGGTCCTGATGCAATTTCAACCTCAGAAAAGTGGTTGAAGATGATCAAGAATCAGAATTCGAGGACACTTATGAGTAATCAAAAAGGAAGAATTAAATTTTACGAACATAAAGAAAAAGAGAAATCCAATTCCACCCTTAATCTAGTATTTTTTTCAATATACAAACAAGTAATGCTCAGCACTAGAACCTAGAAAAAGTTCTAAACACTATAAATTTGGCATCTTATTATATAAACAAATTCAAGCATAAACCAAAAACCACACTACAATGGTATAAACCTAGTTGCTTAATATCCACGAAAATGAATCAATCAAATAATTGTGATAAGAAAATAAAAATGTTGAAAATTTAAACATTTATTCCGAAAAAATAGGAGGGAACAACAATATATATACTACAATATAAAAATAAAATAATTTATATAGAAATTACAGGAGACAAATATTTGAATTGAAAATTAAAAACTATGAGACTGAAAATGAAAGGAAGAGCAGAGACAAAAAAAGGCACTAGGTTTTATAAAATGCTGTTTTCGTCAATCGCACCGCTTTAGCGTAAAATCGCAATTGTGCGTAATGGAGCTATGAGAGAGTAAACAAAATAAATAATAAAAAAATAAATAAAACCTGGACGAGTTTCTCACCGTTTTCTGACGACCGATGATAAAATCCGGCTGCGTTTTTGCGGCAAATATTTTGGTTTTTTCACTCAAACTTTGTTTCTGATACGATATATACGACAAGGACAAAACTTATACATGGAATTTTATTATAATAAAACTAAAATATTATTTATAATAACTTAGAGTTCTATGGTTATGTACTTGTAAGTTGTAAACAGTTTATCATTATTATTAAGGAAATTGCATTTGACTCTATGATGCTATTTTAAATAACACTGATATCCGTTTTAGTTTTCAAACAAAATTTTCATCTCTTCTATATTTATTATAAAAAAAAGTTATGCAATTTTAGTCATTTATTTTATGTCACTCTTTTAATTTTATTTGTCATTTATAAAAAATATTAGAATACATATTTTAGTTATACTACTAAGAAGGTAAACATATCTTTTAAAATTGTAAACATTAAATGTATAGTCGTACATTTACAAATTAAAACGAAAATTCTAATTGTGTCATATAATAAATTACATAAATAAATGTGACAAAAAAAATATTTAATGCAATTTTTTTCATGGGTATAGAAAAACTAAAGAGTGTTAGTGTCGTTTAAAGTAATGAAAATAGAAGTAAATGCATTTCCCTCTTTATTATTTTATTATTGATTGACGAAAATTATGATTATACAATCAATGATTTATATTAGCTGATAATATAAAATTAATTTACATTATCAATACACATTCATTTTTCTTTAACTTGAATGTGAAAATATAAATTTTATAAAAAATAATGTGAATATAAATGGAATTTTAAAAATAAAAAATAATATTTCAATATAAATTTCTCTTATTTTAAAAATTTTCATTAACAAATTTTTCTTATGATATATATGTATATATTTCAATGTGAATATCATATGATATTATATTATAGAGTATGATATAATACACATTCATTTTTTTTTAACTTGAATATGAAAATATAAATTTTATAAAAAATAATGTGAATATAAATGGAATTTTAAAAATAAAAAATAATATTTCAATATAAATTTCTCTTATTTTAAAAATTTTCATTAACAAATTTTTCTTATGATATATATGTATATATTTCAATGTGAATATCATATGATATTATATTATAGAGTATGATATTACTTTGTCTTACATTTAATTTTGTTGACTTATCCTTTACTTAATATTTATTTTGATCTTTTATAATTTTTTATTAATTTTTATCATTTATTTTTTATAAATGATTTATTTTATTCCAAGTCCCAATCATAATAAAAATTATAACACATCTAATCATGAAAATTCCTTTTAACAATTGTGAATATATTGAGTGTAGGTGACAATGGATATAGACATGAATGGAGTTCATAAAAGGAAAGAAAAAAATAGAAATGAATGGATGCAGTAGAAGTATTACATGGCCCGCCACACTCCGTTTTAGTTTTTATTTATTCTCTCCCAAAAAATCAGAAAACCACGTTAGTATGGTTTAAATTTAATCTGATATGTCTTATAATATGCACTTTCAATTACCTTCATCCACCAATTTAAAGTAAAGAGAGAATGAGACGGTGAGTAAAAAAATCAGATGATTTATTAATCACTATTACATTGGAATCAGCTGCTGATAGAAAGGGTAATAAGGTCATAATAAGATCCTTTGTATAAAATACACAAGTTCAACATTGACTTCAACACAGTATAACTTGAATCACAAGCCATAAATTCATTGGAAAAGAATTATATAACCAATCTCTTATATCTTGGATAAATACAGTTAATTTGAATCATAAGATCATAACAGTACCACAACAAAAGGCCAAAAATTTAAAATCACAATCTTCTTTGCATGCAAAGTGTCTTTGCTATAAGCACATTCCAAAGAAAGACATACACGTAAAAAAAAGAAAGAACACAATGTAGTTATAATTCAATGATGTCTTCGCTAAAGGAGACAGAACCTTGAATATTTACAAGTGCTGCTACACACACCTCATGAACATTCACAACACCATTTTTCACCTTCTTAGAATTCAAACTTTCCAAACAAGTCATTTTTTGCCCCAAGCAAAGCAGCAACACTGAAGAAGCACAAAGATAAGCATCGGTACAGCTGACAAAATTATAAATCTTCCATATGTTAAAAAAGAAAGTGCAGGCTTACCTGTGCTTTGCCATTTGCAGGTTGCCTGCGGATAACATGCGGCCTCTCGTTAGGTGTTCCGGGTGCATATCCGGCCCCGCCTTGTTTCTCTTCTCTCACTTTGTTGAAAATGTGAGTATAGCTGTCAGCTGATGCAGGGTTACTCACATCCCACTCCCCGAACTTTGGAACAGCAGCACCTTTATCAGGCTGATGTATCAGAATTCTAAAGTCAGAACATATTTGCAACAGAAAATCTCAAAATGATTCCAAGCTACAATGATATGAGGACGGATCAAGTTACTCTGCTTAATAACATATACAAGATAGTATAAAAGAATAAGAAAACTAACAGTTTCATCCACTCGATTAGCAGGTCTTAACCGGGATCTTCCCGGTATACCATGGCTGCTGTCATAGGAATTCTTTCCTTCTGATGAGGGACTATCTCTGCCAGGAGCTCTAGCTTGGCGATGAAGGGGTGATCGATCAACGCTGTACTCAGACCCAGTATTTTGTCTTGAAGGTCTTCGTCGGTTATCAGCAGAACCTACTCCAACACGAGGCGTAGAATCATTGGCATTCTTATTGCTTACATTGTCTTGACGAGCTGGAGAGTTAACATAGTTCTTAGGATCACCGTCTTTTAGACTCTTATGCAACTCATTTGATGATCGCGCTGATCCCTTTCCAGATGGATCCTCTGAATCAACTTTCGGTTTGGATTGGGAAGGAAGAAGGTGATCAGATGATGAATTATCAAAAACTAAATCTGAATTTTCTTCAGGGTCATTTGGATTTATCATCTTTGTTCCGGTTCGGCCTTGCCGTGCCTTGTCAAAATATGCTGTATATGGAACATTGTCTCCACTGTTCCAATTGCCAAATTTCGGTACATGAGTTCGTTGCTGCTGCGAATTTGACACAATGAACAGTTTCTGTTAAGTTATTATGTTTCAATAAAATAGAAGCCAGAATACAAGTTTTAAATGCTAATGAATGTCCTATCACAATTCATTCAAATGAAAAACAGAATACAATGTTCAACTTCAACATATAACAAGAGTAATTCCAAAGAAAACCTGCAAATCTAACTATAAGACGAATTTACGAGATTCTGCTCAAGTAGACCAACTTAGGATAATCTAACTTTTTTTTTTACTGGAACGATAATCTTACTATTAGAACAGCAACTTCGATTCAAAAGAATAAAGATACGAAAATGCAAAAGGAAGAATACACTATGCTTGATCATAGTGTTACGTCAAGTGTGTCTACATCTCCAATTGCCGAGTGGCTGCAATTCGTTTTGATTATTGTCACCATTAGGATTTACAGTATACAACTTATATTTAAATATTACATACCCGACACTAAAAATCCCAATCTGTATAATGCATTTGTGCATGAAAAGTTCAATACACTTAATGTAGCTCTCTAGGTACAAACCAATGCCAACAGGTGCATGTTAGCAAAATTGCTGGTTTTACAAGAGGACGAGCCGGGGAGGGAACTTGCTCAATCAAAACCCACCCAAATGAACATCTATAAGCTAATAAGTACTTTTCCATAAGTTAAGAACCATAAACTTATTTTAACTAAGAAGCTCCTATAAGTTAGAAACTAATCCAAACTAGGCCAAATTTATCTGCATAAATAATATTGTTGCATGCATTGAATAAATGATTGTTGAATGCAAACTTGTATACCTGATTCACTAATATATTGCAGATTCTTCTTTTCACTACGAAAAGGTCAGGAAAAATCATTTTCATCAGATTTTCACATGATTTGAGGTGAGAAACATAATGGAACAATAGTGAGATAATTTATCAATGAACAAAAAAATGTAATGCTTTTTCTGAAGTTCTATAGATCAAGTCTCTTCTTATCACTTCTGATATAAGAAACTCCTATGCTTGAGAACTACAGATTTGATTTCTTACTTATACTATATCATTGCTTAATAAATTTTAACATGGTATCAGAGTTTATCCAAGATCTGTTGGATCACCCGTTATCAAGCCACGCCCTAGATGTGAAGTCCCAAATTCTAATAAATTCATCTACATCCCAAATATTTTGGCATTGATATCATATCCCTGATCTCGTGCCTCTATAATAACATAAAATTATATCATATTCCGTAGATTTCCAATTTCAGGTAACAAAATATTTCTCCTAATATCATGTAGCCATCATCTTATACAAGGAGGCTTGTTATTGACCATCAGGTACATACAAAATTCTGACCCTAAAACCACTCACAGCTCCCTGCCTCACTTGAGTATTTAAGTTTCTTTGCAAGTACGCCACACCCTCCCCATTTAACTATCTGTAGTCATTCCATAAAATCTCCAAAAGTATTGCACTTTTTCACCTAAGCAAAATTACAATCTTGCAGTCATACTCAACAAAATTCTAAGTCCAATTCTCAACATACATATTACCTCTAGAATTCACATAAGATGAAGACCCTCTATGTTTTTCATCCATTTGACTCTCACATGAATCACCGAAATAGTTAGCATTATACCATTTTAATCGACACAGAATATATTATTACATTGGTTTTCAATCACATTGGTGTTAAGATGTATAGTTCAATATTTTGCACCAAACTTGCTTCTCCATACTTCATCTCAACTGATATATACATATTTGCAACATTTGATCGCTTGAAACACAACATTCTTGTTCATTTTCACTATTTTGTTTTCCATCAAAACATCTGCATCTGCCTAATGCAAAGTGATATTCTCCCTTATGTATCAAAGCTATTAAGCAAAGTACCACAACATAGGAAAATAAAACCTATAACTTTAGTAATATTTCCTTAAAATGTCACGCCAATTATGGTTCTTTTTGCAATAGTCAATGTTAGTAATTAGTATTGTTAATATTGTTAGTATTTTGCTAAGGGTACGGATCAATCCGCGATCTTTTTATCATTCTACTCCCTAACTCCCCCACCTCAGTCACCAAACCAATCTTTTATCCCCTTATGTCAATTATGATTGATATTTGATATAGTACGTCCAAACTCATATGCATCACAAGTATCTAATTGTCCAAAAACACCAAATAGTACAAATAGTACAAATAGCACATGTTGCTACAGAAAACTCCAAATAAGTAAACATTGGATTCAATTAAACAACAATTCATAGTTACAACTTACAACTCAACTAGCTGCTTGTTTTGGCAAGATCCAAAATTATATTAATAAGTAATTACACATCCAACTAGAATTATGATTATTAATTATCAACTAGGTAATTAATTCAACCTTCGGAAAAATTACTAAAAATTTATGATTAAAAAGACAAGGCTAAGCTAAATTACAAACTCATCATGACTAATGAAACTATCATATTAATAAAAATCAAGAGAATTAACATAATAAGATATTTATAATTGAATTGCTTCATGATTCTAAGAAGCAAGAAAAGGAAGCTATTGATGATTGATCTGCTATAGAAAATGAACCAAGTTGACCAAAAGAAATTAAAGTCTAATTTTGGTCAACTATTTCATAGCAATAGAAGATGAACAAATGAGATAACTAGTGAAGGAACATACACCAAACACATAAAACATAATGCAAGAGATTGAAATTGAGTTTCCATAAACATATAAAACACAACAAAATCATGAATATAAAAAAAAATATACAGAAGAGAAGGAAAAAAAAACTTACTGCCATTTCCTTTTAAGCTTGAAAAAAGCACCCAGAAATTAAAAAGCAAAATTCTCCAAAAAGAAATTTAAAAAAATTCAGCTTCTTTGGATTAGACCAAGTAGAGGTAAAAAAATTCAGAGAAACCAAGAAGCTCTTCCACAAAATTGAATGACCCAGCAAGAGAGAGATAGCTTTAGAAAGAGGTTTATCGACCGTTGACCGGCGCCACCGGTAATGTTTGACTATTATTATTTTCCTGTGTTCGTAATTTTTATGTTATGTTTTTTCTCTCTGTTTCAAAATTTTCTCTGTCAATTGAGTCATGCAGAGCAATAAGATTTAAAAATAACAGTTAATAGTGATATTTTTAATTCATGCTAAAACGAAATATTCAACTTTAAAATTTTCTAATGATTATTTGTATGTTTTATCACATTAACAAAAGCTCTTCAAAATAAATTTAAAAAATAAATTTTAACAGTAATTATATCATTTCATCTATAAATAAATATAAATTATATTATTTAAATATAAAAAACTATTCATAATTATATCATTTCAATTGGATATAAAAATCGAATTTTGATCTATTTTTTGTGGATAAACTTTATATAATGATGTAAATATATTTACAAAATTTCATTCAAAAATGTATGAAGAATTAACCACAAAGAATAAAAATGCATGCATTATAATTTTTTCAAGACTAAAAATTGTATTTTTATTTTACAGAAACTAAAATTAAAATATTAAAATTTATAAAAATTAAAATTATGAACCTTAAAAATAAATAAATCTCACAAGTAAATTCCATGCCTTGAACCAAGTTAATCAAAACTGTATCGGATTGGACTAGCAAATCAGACATGTATCTAAATAATATAACAAATAAAAAAAAAAACCATCAAAAGACAATTATTAATTAAGTATTAAGTTTCTAATTCTAAAAGCTAACTTTATATATATACATATATATATAAAGGTGAAAATGTTAAATATTTATTAAGAGTTGATTAAATAACACATGATCACTTAAAAAAATTACATGACTTTTTATTTTAATTTTGACTATTCATAATTAGGTGGTTAAAAATTAATTTTTGCATCCCCTCGTTATAAACTTCTCTTATTTCTTTTATATATATATATATATATATATAATTATTACAGATCTAATTATAGTAGGAGATTTGAACTTCGAACCAATGAGCACTAGTTCAAAACCAAACCTGATTACTATAATGTTTCAGAATTCTGAGAGCAAATAGTGGTAATATTGAATCTATCTCATTCTCCTTAATCTCAAACTGAATACATTAAGAGTTATTTATACAAGAAGAAGAGAGTACAAAAACTACAATAGGCTAAATTAGGAGATAGAAACGGCTAGTAACTCACAAATACAGGTTTTAACTGAAGTTGGTTGGTCATAAGCCTTAATTGGAGCTCATATTTACACTTTCAGAAATCATTTACATAAAAAAAAATTCTTTTGAAAGATTTGTTAAATATTCCTTGACATCTATTTATTCATAAAATTTTGAGACGATTGACTTTCGTCTTCAAACTATAAATTACAAAATAATACTCTAGACCAATAGCTTTGGAAATATAAATTAGTATGAGACTCATAAATTATAACATATACTTTCCCAGCACTATCACCTATTACTAACCGACGACTTGTAATATTTGTATTTGCAAACACGCAAACACAAACAATAAAGATAGTAAGTTTCGAAATCATGTTGATAATATAATATAAGTAAGAAGAACACACATAATAAACACATTAAGTCGTAATATAGCATATCATGGCATCAAAGTAAACAAGATCATCACATCACAATTCAATTCATACAATTCACAAAGAAATATTCAAAACAATAGTGACGGTGCAAAAACATGAGAAGAATGGTTGAATTGTGTTTTGCCTTATTAAAAACTTATTTATAAAATTCTGATTCGGGATACTTAGAACAGATAAACAGATCAGAGGCAACAATTAAACAAAGTAACATAGTAGATAAAGAAACACCACAATTTATATTGGTTTCCCTACCAACGTGTCAACTATGTTTAGTCCCCTCACATAGAATGATTTATCCACTAATTAAAACCTGAATTACAACATATGTTCCTACAAGTCAGTCTTCTCAACTTTCAGCTTGAAACCTACAAACCGTTGAGGCATTACAACACCTTGACTATAAAATCAAGTCTTCTCAACTTCCAACTTAAAAATCTACAAGTAGTTGAGGCAGAATAGCCACTATTGGGTTGGGTTACAAAGAGTTGAAACTAGGTTATGTTTTGCTTCTTCTAAGCAGATTGATTACAATGAATTTGACACTAAAAAATAGCATTAAGCACTAAGTAATACAAGATATGAATGAGTGCATTTGCTTAACTAAAACCTTCAAACTGAATACTTAGAGAATTTTGCATCCGTAAGGTTTTCTAAGTTGTTGTGTTATATCTTCTTCTTAAAAATTGATCCATTTATTTAGCATGAATTAAGGTTTGAATATTGTCCCAAATAAATTTTGAGCATATATTCCTTGCGCGGGGTCAAAAGAGATTTTCACAAAAAATAAATCTTGATAGAAACGGGTTGGGAATATGATTGTTGAAGCTTGGTTAATTCCAAAATGAATCCTCAATCAAATCTTCTAGAACAATTATGTGCGAGAATGTCCATGTGTTGCTTGGAAATAATTATCCTTGAATCTTCTGAGTGTATTTTCCATGTGTGAAGTCAAAAGAGATCTTCACACAAAAAAAAAAAAAAACTTGATAGATATGGTTTGGAAATATGATCGTTGAAACTTGATTAATTCCAAAATGAATCTTCAATCAATTCTTCTAGAACGATTTTGTGCGAGAATATCTAGATAGCACTTGAAAATAATTCACCTTGAATCTTCTTTTCTAAGCTTATTTAAGAGCATTGGGGACATATCAAAATCAATTATTTGACCATTAGAATTATGAAATAGCTCAGTCTTCATCAAAGCGTTGAATTTCCATTATAGTTGTTGACTTTCTTTATCATAACATAAATTGATCATTAGAGTCAGATGTTGTGTAGCTTGGTTCATGTAGTTAGAGGTAGAGACAGAATTGCATGACTTAGAATTAGTTGCGTGGGCAATGTCACCTTATTGCATTTTCATAGCATGTTGTGTATCAAAGGAAGCGTCTTGAAACAAGTTGCAGTATTTAGAGTGAGCAAAACTTGACCTTTAGAGGCAACTCGAATAGAAACTTCAAACTTTCTATTGTAGGCGTTTTAGTGGCATGCTTCAAACTTTAAAGACATGCTTCAGTGTTCATAGGAAAATGCGCAGAAGCTTCAGAGGTACATTGGGAAAACACTTGAGAGGTAGAAGCACGCACACACCAACGCGTGTAATAATCAGATTATGAATGTTGTGTTTACTTTCTTTGACTTCACTTGACTCAAATATTTTCGTTTCCTCTGGCATCTTCACTTTCTCTGATATTGTTTCCTGATTCTATTTACCACACACTCAATAAAATCATTAGTGCAATAAATTACTTTCACAAAGTACATTTGTTATCATCAAAATATGATGAAGGAATTTTTCTTAGAACCAACCTAGTTTCCAACAAATAATGCATGTTATGTATAGACTCTTACTCAATTCTTCTATTTAATGTGGTACCATTATAATTCTGAAGTATTTGGTAAAGAGACTTAATACTATGTCACCATGAAAGCGACCAAATAATTTAAAGTGGTCATGTCATTTAGATCCCTTCAACTCAACTCATGACACATATATGTATGTGACGACCAAGTCTTAAGGGTCAACAACAAACATCAGCTATCAGACTCATTCAACTATATTTCTCTGAAATATTGGGCTTGTCAAACCCTCCATATATGATTATCATACACTCCACTAAGTCATAAACCATAATGTCTAGTCATCTCCCCTCATCAGCCTAAATCACTCCATCATGAGCACCATCCTTGACATGGGGTAGGTTCAATTCAATTCATTTCACCATAATAATCAAGTTTATAACACTACAACTCATTTAATATGTATTATCGTCTCATATTTTCATGCTCGTGTATTGCATTCAAAATATTCACTAAGTATATACTAACACAAGAATGATATAACTATACCTCACATCATAATTTTATGGGTATACAACACAACAAATCCTAATATATTTCATTCCATATTGTAACATCAAGTGGTATGCCACAACGTATCTTAAGGCATACACATCCACGATCTTTTATATTCACTCATTCATGTTACTATGCACAAATGACACAATAAAAAATCACGAGATTTAATAACATAAAATACATAAGGATGCAAATTTTTGGTAATTCTCATACCACATATTCATTTATATTAAATCACACAACACGTTATAAAGGTTTATAATCCATTTAAACTCTCACCTACATGATAATCAACAACTAACATAAATAGAAAATTTGAAGTCTCACATTGCTAAGTGTGAAACATGAAATATTTTTCTTATCTATTTAAATCCTCACCTAATTGTCAATTGACATATGATTGATTTTTGTTCTCTTCTCTTTCTCAATATAGGTTAACAAAAAAAATATTTTTTCGTATTTCGGTTGTAATTTTATCACTTTCTCTTCTCTTTTATCTATTTTTATTGAATTTTCCATAATAATAATATGTGAATTCCAAATTTTGGTCAGACAATTGTCTGGAAAAATTTACCCTTAAGAATTTAGTAATTTTTTTAATTTAAAATTTAATTAAACTTAATCAATTTTATAATTACAGAAAATTCATAACAACTTAATCTTTTAATATTTTAAATTTAAATTTTGGTCAGACATTTTTCTTAAAAATTTATCAATAATAATTTAGTTATTTTATTTCAATTTTAAATTAGTTTAAACATGTGTTTGGTCCTTACAATTATAAATTTTTCTGATTCTGGTCCTCATAAGTTTTTTTTATTTGGTTCACATCCCTATAAATATAGTTTTATTTTAAAATATTTTTTTCATTGCACTTTCGTTACAAAAATTATAACACCGTTAAACTTAAAACTTAAATATAATTAAAAGATAACTTTAAACAAACCTCCAACATAATTAAATTATAACCTTTTTTAACCTAAAATTAACCCCAAATATTTCATTCATCTTCCCTAAAAAAACTTAAAATTAACAACTTCAAAATAATTTCATTTGAAATTATTGGTTCAAGCTTAGAGCATCAACAATAACAGGTTAATTGCAAGATAACAATATGTAGTATATTATCAAACATTTGTTTTGAAATTGTTGGTTCAACATTTATTTTTTAGTTTTTTTCTTCGATAATAATCGTTTCAAGGTGAAACTTGATTTGGGGATTTCTTGGTTGACTGATTTTTTAAATTGCTAGCTTCAATTTCACTTTTCCTTCCATTCACATAGAAAATTGAAGCGAATCAATCGAAAGAAAAAACAAAATTTCATAATTTTGTACTAATATTGTATTTGAAACTATAACCTTAATTTATGTAGGAGTGTAATTTTTTAGGAAAGAAAAATGAAATATTTATAGTTAATTTTAGATTTTTTAAGGAAGAATAATGAAATATTTGGGGTCAATTTTAGGTTAAAAAAGTTTATAATTTAAATATATTGGGGGTTTATTTTTAGGTTAAAAGTATTATGTTTTAATTATATTTAAGTTTAACGATGTTACATTTATTGTATTAGAAATTTGATGGAATAACTATTTTAAAATGAAACTTGTAGATATGCGAACTAAACACAAATTTACGAGACAAAAAAAAAATAATGGCAAGGATAAAAAACATATTTAAACCTTTTAAATTTAAACTTAATCATTATTACAATTACTAGCATATTGACTGACACTCTTGTGGTCCTCCTGTATATTTATTGAATAAGTTTCTTATAAATTAATTTTGGTTTTAATTTAAGTAATTTATATCTCATCCTATTTTCTAATTTATTTTATGTATTGTATTTAATTTCTTGGTCCATTTTCTTTTTTGTTATTTATAATACAATGCCCTTTTTATTTTAAATTTGAAATAGTGAAAGAGTGCAATGATTAAACACTATCGGTGTAAAATAATTTTACATTGACATTCAACGAAGTGTCTTCATATTTCCATGTTATTATATCAATTTCAAAATAACCATAAAAAGGTGGAATGATATGCTAAAATAATGAATTTTGATTGCATGTTAGTGTTAATCAATTTTACAATAATATTACATACTCTTTAATTTCATACTAAAAAATTGCAATAATCATATATTATCAATGCAAAATAATTTTAAAAATAACATTTAATAACATAAAATGAAATGATGTAATGAAATACTGAATTTTCATTGAATATCAATATAAAATAATTTATATTATCAATATATACTATTTAATTTCGTGAAAGAATGTAATGGTCCATGTAGCATGCATTTTTATGCATTTAATTTTTTTAAACAAATACTTTACGCAGTCGTTGACATAATGTAGTTATGCAGTTTTTTTTTTTAATTAACTACAATTTTGAAAGGTAAAATGGAAAAAAACAAAAACCAACATAAAAAATGTCTATTGTGTTTATTTGTTATAGGTAAGAAAAACATCAGAACAATTATTTTTTTATGGCTTAATTGCAGTTTTGGTCTTCCTATTTTAGCTGAATCACGAAAATAGTCCCCCCATTTTATTTTTCTTTAATTTTGGTCCCAAATAGAATTTTGGTCTAAAAGTTGATGAAATGTAATTTTTTCGCGTTTATTTAAGTCACACAATGTCTCAAGATCTCGTGGTGCAACAATGTACATGAGATCTATGATCATAAATCATGTGGTGTTTCTTAAAAAAAATAACATTTTTATAAGTTTTGTACCAAAATTCTATTTTAAGGACTAAAATGGAAGACTATTTTCGTGATTCAGTTTAAATAGGAGATCAAAACTGCAATTAAACATTTTCTTAGAAAAAGAAAGGTGTACTTAATTTTATATAAATAGACAATAAAAGTCATTGAATTAATTTGTTATCTTGTAATTCGATTATAATTGTCATTATAAAATAGTTACACAATCAATGAGTTAATTATCGTCAATATAAAATATTTATACTAATATTATATAGTCATCAAACTCAATTTTTTTCCCTAAACAACTTAATTTATTTTAAATCAGATAATATAAATATTAATAGTGAAATTTAGAACATACAAATATTATTAAACTGAAACAAACTCTTTAAAGTACTAAAACAAATAATTAAAATAAAATAAAACAGATAGAAGGATACGCACCTCTTACATTGCTTACATGCTTAATTAATGCGGTTGAAAAAAAAATGCTTAATTAATAATAATTATACATACACACATGCAGAAAACAAAGAATTTAAAGGTCTCTTATAAGGGCGAGACAAGCAAGCTTATTTTAGAAGCAAATATATGACTCAAATTTATTTTGATTTAGCTTAATGACTAATTAAGAACTAGAGAGTTTTACGATCTTGGCGAGACAATTGTCTATTGGCTTATTAGTGGGTAAATTAGTAAAAGCACATTCCGGATTTATTCGCTCCAACCTATAATTAAAAAAAATAAATTAGAATGTTTCTATTTCCATAAATATCAATAAAAAGAAATCTTGTAAAGTATGTGTAACATTAATGATCAATATAAAATGTTGAAAGAAATAATACTAACTTGTAATTAAGGAGGAAATGATGTAGAAATATTGATGTCTCAAATATGGTTAGATCATTTCCTGGACATAGTCGTGGTCCTACTCCGAAAGGAATAAAAGTTCCTGTTGCTGAATTATAATCCTATGAAGATAATCAACGTCAATAGAAGTTAATCGCTTACATATATCAAACATAATTATTCCACTTACCACAATAAACATAATTAAGCAAAGATATATGAAAAATACATAAATGCATCCTATTTGAGGCTTAGTTTTAATGATGTGAAATTATATTTTACAACGTGACATTGTAGATTGGAAATAAAACAATGAATTTTCAAAAAATAGATTCATGATCAATGAAATTAAAAAATATTGTAACAAAGTTTTTGAGAGGATGCGACTTTTTTAAAGAAGAAAATTTTCAGTACACTAAATAGTCGCATCCTTTGTCTATTTTTTGAAGGATAAAAAAAAATATTTAAGATATTGGTGTTTATTTTAATTATTTTTTAGTATATAATTGAAAAATCTAGATTTTTGATCATATGTTGAAGTTACATACTCAAAAGTAATTCCTTATCATTAAAGAATGACACGTCATAAAAATAAATTACATACTGAACTATGGCAAAAAAAACTAAAAATTATGAAATATAAAATCCTAAATTTAGAAATTGAGGATTAAATATTTGTTTCAATTAAAATAGAAAATAAAAAAATGCATTTGTACTTTTAGAATTAACTCATTTTAAATACAATATAAAATAACAATAAACTTAACATTATTATTATTATTATTAATATAAACTTGAAATTGTTGTGTTTCCAACTTACATTCCATCTATCTGGATTAAATGCTCCTGAATCTGAGTGAAACTCCGGATTCATATGAATAGCTCTCGGCCAAACTATCACTTTCCATCCTTTTGGTATGCAATAACCTAAGATTATTAAACATAAGATTTATTAAGTTGATTAATTATTCAGTGT
The DNA here is from genome assembly GCF_000331145.2 of Cicer arietinum. Classification (NCBI taxonomy): domain Eukaryota; kingdom Viridiplantae; phylum Streptophyta; class Magnoliopsida; order Fabales; family Fabaceae; genus Cicer; species Cicer arietinum. The sequence continues at coordinate 59,690,690 of NC_021166.2, read as the reverse complement.
AACATGTTATTAACAGATAATTAATGTGAATAACCATCGAAGTTGATATCTGTTGTTGCTTCTCTAAATATTGCAAAGGCATTATTAGCCAACCGTAATGTTTCATTAATAATCTGCAAGTCAAAAAAAAAATAACCAACATTTGGTCAATTTTTGTAATGTTATTAATTTGTAATAAATTTTTTTTGCAAGGTAATAATACATGAAGTTTATATTCTTACCTGAGAAAGATAAACCATTTTTTTAATTTCCATAATACTTAATCCTTTTTGTGTGGATGGTCTTGCTTTCACGATTTCTTCTTGCTCTTCCTATAAAATAAAGACAATTAATTGATTATGACAATACCCTTTTTTGAATACTAGAACATCGAGAACTTTTTTTTATATAATCCAAGAATCATGTATACTAGATTATAGTTTGTCGATAAATGTGTATTAGAGAGTATTACTAATTAGTATATTTTCCGTAGATTTCACCTGAGTGACTCATGTGAAAAAACATAAAAGTTACAAGTGTCTCGTTTTGCCCATGATAGTGAATTAGTGAGGACCCATTCCATCATGCCAAAGCTATATTGTTGATAAATAAAATTTATGCATCTAATTAAGACATAAGATTAAGAAAAAATAGGGAAGTTAAACAAATATTACTGTTAACTCAAAATAATTGAATTATTTGATTATTTTATGTATATTAAAAAATATATATAAATAAAAGAGAAAAAAATACTATTTTTATTAGGTAATGATATATTATTAATGTCATAAATATATGAAAAAAATATTGCATTGAAAATAATTTAAATAATATTAATTAAATAGTATAATTAAAAATAAATGTATTAAAAATTGAAAATTAATTAATTATTTTAAAACAATTTCTTTTTATAAATGAGTCAATTATTTTAAGTTCAAAAGAGTATAAGTTTTACGTATGTATATACTAAATACAAATTAAAAGAACCATAATTTTAAAACTAGAAAGTAAATCATAGTTTTTATATATTATTTAAATAAGTTTTCATTAATTTAAAATTTGAATATTAATTTATTTTAAGAGTTTAGTTACTATGTATAAACAATATAAACATGCCATAATAATTTATGTGATGATTTTAGAAGTAATTTTAATAAAAAAAAATAAATATCTATAATAATATAAAAAATTTAATTGATATATTATATAATATTTTTTCTAATAGTATATATAAATTAAATAAAAAATAAATATAATCAATGTGAGTACTTACCTTGGCTTTTTTCAAACAAAGTGGATTTTGTGTAAGATATGTAATTGACAACATCATAAGAGTTGCAGTTGATTCATGACCAGCAAATAGATAAAGGATTAGGTAGTTAATAATGATCTCATCCTCCAAATTTTTACCCATGTTGTCATCAACTTCCATAAGAATATCTACAAGATATTTCTTTTCCCCAATTTGCCCATTTTTTTTCATCTTTCTCCTTTCTTCAATAATAGATTGACCTATTTTGCATAACTTCTTTCGGGCCTAAATTAGAAAATTAATTTAAACATAATCACATCAACAAAGAAGGGTGAAACTAATATAGACCTCTAAACAAAACTACACGTAGATCTAAACCATTTATAGTAAAATAGTGAATTTTTAATATGAAAAACGAAGAAGAGATATAATATTTAAAAAAATAGGAGATTTTATGTCTGGATCTCTTTTTTGAGATTTATGATACATGTAATTAAAAAATGTTTAATTATAATTTTATTTTTTATATTTTATCGATTAACGAAATCAGTTTTTTTATTTTTTTAAATCTAACAATTGATTCTGATTTTTTTATTAAAAATTGATGACGTGATATCTTTTAAATAACATGACATATGATACAATGATTAACACTTATAAAATTATAATAAAACTCTTTATAAACTTAACTTTAAACTTTAGAAATTTTTTATTTTTGTAATTTAATTAATGACATATAAAATTAATGAATTTAAATTGTTCTATATCATGAAATCGTACACTACATCATTTAAAATATGTCGAATAATTATTTTTTTAGTTTAAAAAATTGAAAAATTGACCAAAAGTATGAAATTTAAAATAAGAAAACAAATTTGTAAATCAGTCAAAATAGAAAATGGAATTAAAAAATATAAACCACTAACCTGAAGTGCTTTTCTGAATGGCAAAAAAGGTGCATTTATGGGAACTATAGTGTAAAGGCCAGTAGACATAATACTAAATAAATCTCCAAATTTTTTAAAGACAGCTTGATCAAAAGGGCCGATAAAAATGTGAAGGATAACATTAAAAGTAATATTCCTTGTCTCATTAAGGAGCTCAATAGGGTGTTTCATGCTGGACAATTCTTCTAACTTATTGATCACAACATCCTCCACAAACTCTAAGTACATTGCTAACACATTGTGACCAGCCATAGGAGCCATGAGTAGTCGTTTCAGATTTCTATGTTTCATATTTGCACGTCTAGGTTGTGTTAGTTGAATCAAGGCTTTTGGATAAGAAAGCTTAAAGTTTACATCATCTACCAATATTTTCTTGCAAATTGCTGGTGCAGTGACAATGATGCTTGGTGTCCCAAACAAGTGTGTCTTGTAGATACCATTTCGCCCATATCTGAAACATCCTCAACAAACATTTTCCAAATTTAGGGAAATATTGGATTTCTCATCGAAAATGAAATTTTCAACTATGTGTAAAATTCATTGTTTTTGTAACTATCTCTATTTCGATATATATAAGATCTTTGTGCATTGATGAAAAGGATCTTACATATAAGGATAAAAATAATATATATAATTTTAAAAAATATTGTTTCAACGTTTTTTTTAAATGACCTGCATTAAATGAGTTTGGTAAGTTAATGGTGTCATTCACTTATATATGGATTGATACATTTATATTAGAATAAGAGTATAACATAACTCCCAACAAAGAGTATAAAAGTAAAATAAATAATTAATATATCTTTAAATGTTTGATTTTTGTAATAAATTGTAATCATAGGAGTAAGAGTATGAAAGAAAACTTCCTCTTTCTCTCTCTATATATATATAGATATATAAAAGTTTAATTACAGTTTTCATCTTCTAAATTTAGGTTAAATCACAAAAGCAATCTTCATTTTATTTCTCTTCTGTTTTGGTCCCAAACAAAATTTTAGTAAAAAAATTTGATGAAATGTCATTTTTTTTAAATTATGATCATAAATTTCATGTACAATTATTGCTCCACGAGATATTGAGGTATTGTACGATTATTTTTGTGATTCAACTAAAATAAAGAGACTAAAATTGCAATTAAACTATATATATATATAATTACAGAAAGTATTTTCAACAAATAAAAAATGATATTTTAACGGTGTCAAGATAATTAAAATGTAAAATCTATTATGTGATGTCTCTCTACTCTGATTTTTGTTTTAAAAATGTATTTCAAAGTAAAATGAAAGTATGAACAGAAAAAAGTAAATCGGCATGCATGAAAGACCATTAGAGCAAGTGTGTGTATATGAGTTATGGAAAAGAAAAAAAAAAGATGAGAGAAAGAGAATGGAAGAGAGTTACTTGTTGACAATATTGTTGATGAAAGTATCAGGTTGGCCGGATGAGAAATATTTGTAAAAGGGCCATAGATTTCCAACAATAGGCCATCCCATGTCACCAGGTGGTAGTGGGTATTCTTTCTTTCTCAATTTATTATCATAATACCACTCATTCATATTTCTCACTACTTTCTTACCAAAAATGTACCATCCCAACAAAATGCTACCCAACAACAAAAACCATTCAGATTCCATTCTTTAAAATTTCTTTGGTAATTGGGTCCACTACCTTAACAATCCTTACCTAGCTCCTATGTATATATATAGATGTCATTTTTTTATTTTATTTTTTTTAGAGTACTTCCACCGCAAAATCCGATAATATCCTTTTTTTTAAAACGCGACTTTTATTTATTTATTTATCACATGCATGGCATGCAATTATAAATATAAACAGCAGTGGACTTTCATTCACATGCCTACTTAAAAAATTTAATTTTTTTTTAACTCATGGACATCATGAAGATTATTTTAAATTGTATAACAATTGCATAATTAGCGATAAATATGCAATGTACAAGCTAAATAATTTTTATCATGAACAGTGACGAGTATTATACCGACGGTTTCACATGGAGTATTGTTTAAAAAACGTTTTTCTTTCATTGCGTTGAATATCGATAAGAGGAATACTAAACAATACGAAACGGTAGTCGATCTCATTAATGAAACTAATCAAACAAGGGTAAAGTTGTCAAATAGAAAATGAGGAATGGATAAAGAGATAATGCCAAAATTAATGATTTCACAGTCGTAATTTTTCGTGTATATTATTTTCATATCATTCAGTATTTTTTTAATCAATAATGTCATCATAAAAAATAAGTAAAATAGATCGGAAAAAAATATATATATTTTATTTAAAATTTAAGCAAAATATATCTATTTACTTGATAAAAATATTAAATTAAATATATTAATTTTCTTTAAACTTCTTTTTCCTTGATTGTAATAATGTCAAATTTCGTAAGATTTGCTATATCTACGGCTAAGTTTTCATTACTATAATTTTTAGTGGCAAATTTTACACCTATATACTATTAATACTGCTATAATAATTTAGTTTTTTATTTTATTAAATTAATTTGACTAAAAATTAAATACACAATAAAATAAATTTATTTTCCATCTTCTGTCTTCAAAAATAAATTAGTTTTTGCACCTGGAAACAGTAAGAAGAACAAACGAATGATAATGCAATTCAAAATAAAAAATATACCACAACTAAAACAAATGCAAACATGGACTGCCGAGCTTGTTTGATTGAGTTCTGATTTTCTATTTTAAAAAACTATTTTAAAATATTAATTTTGAAAATATAATAAAAATTATTTCAATAATAAAATTTGTTTGGTACTCCTATTTCTAAAAAACTATTTTGGAAATGGGAAAATAAAAAAAAGTTGTTTGGTAAAATTATTTTTATAACATGATTTGCAAATTTTTTAAATGAACAATATTTCAAGCTTTTCAAATCTAAACAAAGATAAACAAAATTTAACTAATTCTTTATATAATATTTAATGCTATTTTTATACAATACATTTTATTAATTTAAATAATACTTTCAACAACTTTTTTTATGGAACAAGTTTTCATGAAGTATGATTTAGAGAATACAATTAATTTAATTTGGAGAATAATTATTTTTTTGTTTATACACGATTAATTAATTTTCTTAAAAGATGTAAGGAATTTTTGTTTGTTTGAACCATCTAAATTTCGAGATAATAATACGTTATTTTCGATTGATTATTCTTTAGTTGAAATTCATTGACTACTTGAATTTGATCACTTGATTGAATGTAAGGTATTTTTTTTTAATATTTAAGATCAAAAAGAATAATTTACCATAAATTTTTGTCTTAGAAAAAATAATAACTACTACTATAAATAATTCACATAGTCTTCGTTTAAATCCGTGACTTTCAACTTAACAATATCAATAAAATATAATTAAGAATAAATTATTATTTTTTTAATAGACCACAAAAATAAAAATTAAATAAAACAATTCACCTTTACACCTAAACCAATGTCACCTTCAAATAGAAAAACAAGTTGTTAGAAACTTTGAGTGTTTGAAAAAAAAAAAACTTAGAAAATAATAGAAATATAAAAGAGGAAGTTTTACATAATTACACAAATGTCATTAATGAAAATTCTCTCTTCTCCGTATGTTTTTAAAGATGACAAATAAAAAAGGAAAATATTTAAAAGATGTTTTCATTTTTTTTTTCTTTTTAAATCAGAAAATTAAAACATTTTTTCAAAACTATTGAATAAAAAAATTCCTAACGAACAAGTTTTTAATTTTTAAATTTTAAAACAGTTTTTAAAAACTGTATCAAACTATGAAAAATAGACGATACATTCTATCATAATTAACTCATATAAGATTTAAATTTGAATCGAAATAAAAATATTCAATATAATAATATCGACATTTTATCGTAGAATATTTATGGAAAAAATGTCAAAAATTGATATTCAAACAAGACTAAACAAATGGTTAAACAAATGGCCCGATAATACTTCAAAACTCATTTACATTTTTATTCTTCAAAATGTCCAAACTGAAGCAATATGTAGGTGTATGGCCCCAAACCATTTCCAAAAAATAATGAGGCACACGTATTCCATTAATAATCCAATATTTGTTTATTTCCCTTCCTAGACTACCTTTCTTCAATATCATTTATAGTCCCTTTCAATACTTATTAAGAGAAAATGTGTACTTCATATCACGCATGCACGGTTGTGGTGGGATGTCACAAACAATTGTTTCTTCTTATATGGTTGTAACTTAAATTTTTGTAACTTCCAATAAAACAAAATTTAAAGAAAAATTGAAATAGATTTATAAATTAATTAATAGATAATTAGAGATTAGTTGGCATTAATAGAATCTTAGCATAACAAAGATCTCCCAATAATTAACAAATTGGCAAACTTGTAATGAGATTCTTCTTCAAAATTATATACATAATTCCTCGTTTTACTCAAACAATCGATTTTATTCTATTATTTTTAAACTTAAACATAACAACAACAAAATCTTATCCATCAAATTTAAATTTTGTTCCGGAAAACTCAAATTTTAAGATTTGAAGAACACATTTGTTCTCTGAAAAATTCAATTTAAATTTATTGAAGCACAAAAATATTCTTCAAAATTCCAACTTTGAGTTCTCTTGGATTCCAAAAAATTCAAATTTAATTTTTCCAAAACAAAAATTAAAATATAAGTTTTTCTAAGTGCAAGATTAATAAGTGTATATTTAATATTCACGAGCTCAATGCAATATCAATATGAGCCTTGCGGCACGAGGTGTGAACGACTCCACCCCGCTTTTTTATTTTTATAGTTTTTCCAAGTTTTAACTTCTGACCTTAATCTTATCATTCTTATAATTTATTTAGCGTCCTTTAGCTCATCAATTAAGCTACCTACGTGGGACTGCACCGCCTCTTATTAAAGATCAATTGGTTTTATTTTGATTAGAGATGTTCTTGAATGATATAACTTCTCAATATGCTTGGAGAGCAATCCAAACATTTTCACCTATCCAACTTGGTTGATCCATTTCTTCCTCATTTTTGTAAGCATATCTGAATCTTTTAGCGGTCTTTTATTCAAACATGCACTTAACAATATCATCATCACGAGGATTTCAAGACACATTCTCCTACAAAAATAAAAAACATAATTTTTTTATTGAGAAAATGCAATCACAAATTATTTCTATTTATCGAATGTTTATCCCAAATTTTTCAAACCAATCTTTTCTAATTGAACCGATGGTTACACTCCAACCATGAATAGGTTCACAAAATTGTTGATGTATGGTGTGTTTAATGACATCTTCAATTAGGTTGTAAGGAGTTAGTTTGCAAAGCATTGAAAGAATTAGAGTATTGAGTAATGGTTTCAACTTATAAAGACATTAATTGTTCTTGGACAATTGAATAAATAAATAGAGTATTAAGTAATTATGCCTTTAGACTATAGTTCTACAAATATAAATAAGTATGAGACACATTAAAATATAATAGATACTTTTCCACTAGTATCACCTATTACTAATTGATAACCTATAATATCTGCATTTTACAAACACACACACAAACAACGAATGAGATAAGTTTCGAAATCATGTTAATAGTATCATATAAGTAAGAAGAACAAATATAATAAACACATTAAGTCGTAAAATGTCATATCATGACATCAAATTAGACAAGATTCTAGCATCACACTTCAATTTATATCATTCATAAAGAAGTATTCAAGACAATAATGCAATGTTATGCATAGACTCTTACTCAACACTTCTACTTCAAGTGGTATCATTCTAACTTTGAAATGTTTTGTTAGAAGGTTTAATATTATGTCACCATGCAAGTGGACGAATAATTCAAATTGGTCATGTCATTGTAGATTCCTTCAATCCGATGACGGTCAAGGTAAACGTGTGTTGCATCATAACTCACAATATTTGTAGGGCTACCCCAAGTTACATAAAATTATCCATCCGAATAGCCTCAAGGTTTAACAGTCTTGCCTTAAGGCTCAACAACAAATCTCAGCGATCAAACTCATTAAGTTGTACTTCCTTGTATCATTGAGTTTGTTAGGCCCCCCCATATATGATGATCATACACTCCATTGTGTCATAAACCTTGATATCTAGTTCCCTCCCTTCGTCAGCCTAGATCACTTCATCATGAGCATCATCCTCGACATGGGTTAGGTTCAACACAATTCAATTAATCACAATTAGTATGTATTTCACCGTATTGATGAAAGTTATAACACCAAAAGTCATGAAATTTGTATTATCATATCTTATTCTCATGGTCATGTATTGTATTCAAAAGATTCATAAAGTATATACAACACAAGAATCATATCATTACACCTCACATCATATAATTATGGGTGTATAACACAACAAATCTCAATATTTTTCGTTTGATATGAGAAAATCAAGTAGTATGACACAATGAATCTCAATACATACATCCACATCTTTTACATTCACTCATGTTATTATGCACAAATAGCACAATTGAAAAACATGAGATTTGATATGACATGATAATTAACAAATAACATAAAATACACATAAGGATGCAAATTTTGGTAATTCGCATATAACAAATTCACTTAAATTAAATCTTACATTACCTTATAAATGTTTATAATTCATTTAAATCCCTACCTAGATGATAATTATCAAGTAACATATATAGGAAATTTGAAGTCTCACATTGCTAAATGTGAAGCATAAAATATTTTTTTTTTTTTATCTATTTAAACACCTACACCTAATTACCAATTGACATATGTTTGATTTTTGTTCTCTTCTCTTTCTCAATATTTTTTAACAAAGAGATGTTTTTCGTGATTATGTGGTTCGAGCTAGGTCTTTCTCATAAGAGTTTGTTGAATATTGTAGAATTTTAAATTTAATTAAACTTAATCAACTTTATAATTACAGAAAAATTCATAACAACACAATCTTTTAAAAAATGTATATTTATATTTTAGATAAAAATCAGAAAAATTTACCAATAATAATTTAACTTATTTTTATTTTAAATTTAAATGTAATCATTATTATAATTACTAGTGTCTTCACCAACACTCTCGTGGTCCTTTTCTGGTTTTTATTGTGTGTATATTTATTGCATAAGTTTCTTATAAGTAATTTTGGTTTTAATTTAAGTTATTTATATATTTTATATCTCATTCTATTTTTTGATTTATTTTATATGTTGTATTTAACTTTTTGATTCATTTTCTTTTTTTGTTATTTGTAACAACTGTCTTTTTATTTTAAATTTGAAATAGTGAAATAGTGTAATGGACATGCACTTGTATTGTAAAACAATTTTACACAAATTCTATAAAATTTACATGTCACATTAGGTGGGTCGATGTTGCAAAGATGGGGATTTTCATTGGTTGTCAATGTAAAATAATTTTACACTAACGGTGCATATTCTTTAATTATATAGTGAAAGAGAGTAATGATTATATATTGTCAATGTAAAACAATTTTATAATGACATCCAATGAAATACCATCGTATAACATGATCAATTTCAAAATAATCATAAAAAAGTGGAATGATGTAGCAAAATACTAAATTTTTATTTGATGTCAGTGTAAAATAATTCTACATTAACAATGCATACTATTTAATCCTATGAAAGAATTAAATAATCATACATTATCAATATAAATGAATTTTACAGTAACATCCAATAAAATACCATGATATTTATGTCACATGATTAGTTTCAATTGGATAATATAATAAAATAGTAGGTTTTTATTGAATATCAATCGTTTACTCTTTATGAAAAATAAAATTACAAAACAATTAATCGTATATGTTTTATGTGTTGTTGCTATTTTTATGCATTTACTTTTTTCTTACAAATATATTATACAGTTGATCGCATGTGCTAAAAAAACTGAAAGAATAAGAAAAACCATCATAAAAAATGTATTGTCTTTATATCTATTGCTATACGTGAAAAAAAATATAGTAATAAGTAACTACTCAATCTTTTATTTTAGTAAAAGGAAGATACATTATCTATTTAAACCAGTTTTAGATTGATAGATAATAAAAATTGTTTATTTTTTTTTATCTTATCACTCTATCGTAATTATCATTATAAAATAATTATATAATCAATAGTTTGTATTTGATGTCGGTATAAAATAACTTACACATACAATATATAGTTATTAAATTCATTTTTATTAACGTGAACAACTTAATTAAAAATATATAATATAAATATTAAGAGTAAAATTTAAAACATACAAATATTTTTACACTGAAACAAACAATTAAAATAAAACATTATATTGTAAAATAAACAACGGATATATAGACGGATACATGAGTACCCGTTACATTGCTAACATGCTTAATTGACGCTGTGGGGAAAAAAAATGGTTAATCAATAATTATACTGCTTTATGAGCAAATATTTATTTTGATTTTGCTTAATGACGAGTTAAGAACCAAGCTTTACGACATTAGCGAGACAATTGTCTATTGGCTTAGGAATGGGTAAATTAGTAAAAGGACATTCCGAATTTATTCGCTCCAACCTATAAAATTAAGAAAAATAAATTAGAATATTTCCATACGGAAATCTACCATCCATCATCTCAAAGGCTCTTGAAAAGTATAACTAACATTAATGGTCAATGTAAAATGTTTATTTAAAAAAGCAAGTGAAAGAAAAAAATAATACTAACTTGTAATTAAGAACGAAATAATGTAGAAATATGGTTATTGTGAATCTGGCTAGGTCATTTCCTGGACATAGTCGTGGTCCTGCTCCGAAAGGAATAAAGGTTCCTGTTGTAGGATTATAATCCTACAAAGATATAATCAACATCATTAGAAAATAAATCTCTTATAAACATTAAACATAATTAATTATTTCATTATTAACAAAATATATATATGAAAAATGCTTAAATTCACTTTTGGTCCACAATTACGTTAAACTTTGGAATGTGATTCCAACTTACATCCCATCTTGATGGATTAAATAGTTCTGGATTTGAATAATACTGAGGATCCATACTAATAGCTCTCGTCCAAACCATCACTTTCCATCCTTTTGGTATGCAATAACCTAAAAATTAAATTATATATTGAGCACAACACATATAATTGATTTTACGTAGCTAGAAATATAGATATGTTAATTGATTTAATAAATATCAATTTTATTTAAAATTTCTCAATTTTCTATTAGTTTATGATGGTATTTAATTATCGTCATTTCTACCGACAGAAAAAAAATAGAGATTAAATATGTTAACAAGAAGTAATTAATGTGAATTACCGTTGATGTTGACATCCTTTATTGTCTGTCTAAAAATTGAAAAGAGATTACTTCCAAGACGTAGTGTTTCGTCTATAATCTACAAAGTATACAAAGATATCAACACCTTTAAGTTAGTATTTTTACTTTATTTGTAATATAAAAATACATAAATTAAGTATACTTAGATCATCTTTGAATATTCTTACCTGAGAAAGATAAACCATTTTTTTTATTTCCGTAATACTTAGTCCTTTTTGTGAGGAGGGTCGTGCTTTTATGATTTCTTCTTGCTCTTCCTATAAAATAACAAGATCGACAATGATTGATTAGTACTTTTATTTTCCACTATAACTTCGATTTTTGTAAAGTTGACAATATTTTTTTTTTGAAAATTAGAGATGTATATCCTTTTTAAAATATTAATTTTTAGTATATTATATATTTTATTTTATTTTAAACTTGTTATTTTAACATAACTTTATAATAAAAATATTCGATCAATATCTTATAATTGTAATTTGGATAATCAAAAATCGATCCAATTTAAACTACATTAATTCAGTTTGGATCGAATCAATTTTTTTTTAAATCTCATCCAAATTGAACTGAACTGCAAGTATTTTAAATTTTAATTCAGATAAATTTTTGCTTCATAATCGATTCAAACCCCAACTTTGAATATCCATACTAGAAAGTAAATCATAATTTTATATATTTTTTAAAAAAGTTTTACATTAAATTTATTTTAATGATAATAAGACAATAACTAAAACATTTAATCGTATAATTCATTAAAATACTAACAACTTTGAAAGAAAAAAAATAACTATGCAAAAAATTAGAAAGTAAAAAATTCTAGACGAGTTACCTTGGCTTTCTTCAAACAAAGTGGATTTTGTGTAAGATATGTAATTGACAACATCATAGTAGTTGCAGATGTTTCATGACCACCAAATAGAAGCATGACCAGTGAGTCAATAATTACCCCATCCTCCAATTTTTGACCCATGTCGTCATCCATTTCCAAAAGAATATCTACAAAATATTTCTTTTCCCGAATTTTTCCATTTTCTATCATCTTTCTCCTTTCCTCAATAATAGATTCAACTACTTTGTTTAATTTCATACGCGCCTAAATTAGTCATGTAAAGTGAGAAAACAAAATTCAAAGTGAATTTTATAATATAAAATGGAAAATAAATATAATGAAAAAAAAATAAAAGTTTTACATTTGGATATTTTTTAGAAGCTAGTTCGTATTAGATAACCACCAAAAAAAATAGTGAGGAGAAAATGGAATAAGAAATAGAAATGACGAACCTGAAGTGCTTTTCTGAATGGAAAAAAAGGTGCATTTATGGGAACTATAGAGTAAAGGCCAGTAGACATAATACTAAATAAATCTCCACATTTTTTAAAGATAGCTTGATCAAAAGGGCCCATGAAAATGTGAATGATAACTTTAAAAGTAATATTCCTTGTCTCATTAAGGAGCTCAATAGGGTGTTTCATGCTGGACAATTCCTCTAATTTATCAATCACAATATCCTCAATACAATCTAGGTACATTGCTAATGCATTGTGACCAACCATAGGAGCCATGATTAGTCGTTTAAAATTCCTATGTTTGATTTTTTTTTTTCGAATGTGTGTTAGTTTAGCCAAGGATTTTGGATAACCAAGCGTAAAGTTCACATCATCATCTGCCAATATTTTTTTGCATATTGAAGGTGTTGTGATGATAACGCCTGGTTTCCAAAATAAGTGTGTCTTGTAGATACCACCTCGTCCATTTCTGAAACATCGTCAACAAGTAAAGGACAAGTTTATATCATATTCAACAATTATGAGAGACCAAAGATAGATAGGAAATTTTTTTAAATGCTGAAAATATATATATAATTTTTTTTGAATTTGTCATACAAAATGAATTTTCATCTAAGTGTAAAATTCATTTTTCAATTCTTACGGCTAATTATTGTCTATATGGGCGTTGTTCATAGCGTAGAAACTCAAAAGAATTGAACCATATTGATGTTTGGTGAACTAATTTGAGGCTAATTTCTTTAATATTTTGAACAAGTTTTTTGTTCAAATAGATTCCGAATTAGTTTTTCAAAAAAATAATTTTGAATTTTTTTCAAAAAGTATTTTTTTAGATAAATAATTTCAATTATTTTTGGAAAAAAAGAATTCAAAATTCTTCTGCACAAATTTTTGATTTTTTTTTGAGAAAAATAGATATAAAAAATTTTCAAGAAAAATGTTTCAAAAAAAAAATCAAAAATTTTGGAAGAAAAAAATGATTTAATTTTTTTTTTAGATAATTTCTATTTTTTTTTTGAGAAAATCAGAATTTTCTAAGAGAAAAATTCATAATTGAGGTTAAAAAAATTTAAATATGTTAAACTGATTTTTAAATGGATAGATACATTTATATTGAAAATAGAAATAGAGCACCAAATAAAAGTAAAATAAATAAATAATTAATAATATATTTAAACATGTATGACTTTTTCTTATAATAAAATGTAATCACAAGAGTATCAAAGAAAACTCTTAACATTTTCTTATTTTTTTTTATCAATAGAAAATAAAAACAAACAAATGAAAGAAAACTAAACTCTTAAAAATTGAATTTCTATAGAATTTGCTAAACAAAGGAGAGGTACAAATAGAAAATACTCTTAGACATCATGAACAAGAACAAGTGATTAGAAAACATTTTCTTATATATGTGAATATAGGAATAGGAAGTGAGTGTTATTGAAAATGAAAATTAAAGAAAAAGAATAAACAAAAAGACAAGGGAGAAAATGAAAGTTACTTACTTGTTGACAATATTGTTGATGAATGTATCAGGTTGACCAGATGAGAAATATTTGTAAAAGGTCCATAGGTTTCCAATAATAGGCCATCCCATGTCACCAGGTGGTAGTGGGTATTCTTTCTTTCTCAATTTATTATCATAATACCACTCATTCATATTTCTCACTACTTTCTTAGCAAAAATGTACCATGCCAACAAAGTGGCACCCAACAACAAAAACCATTCAGATTCCATTCTTAAAAATTTCTTACCTAGATCCTATGTATTTATAAAGATGTAATTTTTTTATTTTACTTTTTTAGATTACTTCCCCACAAAATCCGAAAAAATCTTTTTTTTTTTTTTATAAATTTATTGCCTTTTATTTATCCCATGCATGGCATGCCATTGTAAATATAAAGAGTGGACTTTCATTCACATGCCTACATAAAAATTTAATATGTTTTCTCATGGACATCATGGAGATTATTTTAAATTGTATAACAATGGCACAATTAGCGATAAATATGAAACGTACAAGCTAAATAATTTTATTAAAATAATTTTTCTCATAAATAGTGAGGATTATTTTATTACTGATCCTTATAACTTTTAAAGTTGATTAGTTATTATGCCGACGGTTTCACATGGTTTTGCAACGTTATTGTTTAAAAAACGTTTTTCTTTCATTGTGTTGAATATCGATAAGAGGAACACTAAACAATACGAAACGGTAGATCACATTAATGAAACTAATCAAACAAGGGTAAAGTTGTCGAATAGAAAATGAGTAATGGATAAAGAGGTAATGCCAAATTAATGATTTCACAGTTGTAACTTTTCGTTTATATTATTTTCACATCATTTAGTATTTTTGTATCAATAATGTCGCGATAAAATTAAAATAAGTAAAATAGATTTAAAAAAATTATGTATTTAATTTAAAATTTAAGTAAAATATATCTATTTACTTGATAAAAATATTAGAATAAATATATTAATTTTCTTTAAAAAAAATTCAATCCCTTCAATGTAATAATGTTAATGCTATATTTATATTTATTAATAATTAATAATATCTGAATATTCTCATTGCATTATAAAAAAGATTGAGAGAAAATTTAAATTGGTATAATATGTTTTGGCTTTTTTAAAAACTAGCTTAATTACCCTTGCCGATTATCTTCAAATTATTTTTGTATAGTTAATTAGTTAAATAAAATGTTTTATTAATAACATCATCATATAATAAACCATCTTAGAGAAATCATTATTTTTGTTGATTATTTATTTAAATTTGTTATAATTAATTAAAAAACAAATAATAAATTAAAAGTTGTGATTTAATTTTATTAAAGAGTATAAAGTGTACTTAAATAAATAGACCGAAAAAAAGTGTATTTGGATAACAACAAATTATAAATTAATGAATTGAAAGATATTGAAAAAAATTCAAGTCTTATATTATTCTAAGAATCTTGACTTTTAAATGACAAAAAAAAAACCGTAGGTAAACCTATACAACCTAACATTAATTTGTAGTCAATTTGCCTATACCTACGGATATGACACTATCAGTATACGATATAGTGACGGTAAGCTTGGAGATCTCGAATGATTTGCTATATCTACGGCTAATTTTCCATCACTATAATTTTTAGTTGCTAATTTTCCATCACTATAATTTTGATACTGCTATGATAATTTAGTATTTTATTTTATTAAATTAATTTGATTAAAATCTAAATATACAATAAAATAAATTTACTTAAGCAAATTAAAATAAAATTTCCATAATATTAGAATTTAATATTTTTTCAAGCAAATAAAATTAACAATAGCTAATAGTGTCCACCTAAGAGTATCATCATACTAGTAGTCATACATAGTATTATAACAATTTCAACAAAAAAATTCTCCACTTGATTTTCAATCTTATGTCTTTAAAAAAAATTAGTTTTTTCACCTGTAAACAGTAAAAAGAACAAACGGATGATAATAAAATTCAAAATAAAAAATATTATTCATGAAAAACATAGAAAATATTAACAAGTTTAGTGAGAATTAGTTAATACTAAATAAATATTGTAATTGGATGCACAAATTAACCAAAATCAAATAACAAATTGACACCACAAAGCTGCATGTTTCTTGACCATCATGCTTGAGAAAATTCTCAAAGGCATGTTAAAATGAATGCTCAAGTTGCAAAAGATAAAAAATAAGACGTTTCTTGAATCTTCATAAATAAAGAGCTCAAACTTGCTTCTCATTCATTAACATCAGGAATTATATTAAGATAAATTAATATACCACAACTAAAACAAATGTAAACATGGACTACCGAGCTTGTTTGATTGAGTTCTGATTTTCTATTTTTTAATCTATTTCAAAAACTAATTTAAAAAAATTAATTTTGAAAATATAATAAAATAAAATTTGTTTGGTGCTCCTATTTCTAAAAACTATTTTGGAAATGGGAAAAAAATTGTTTGGTAAAATTATTTTCAAAACATGATTTGCAAATTTTTTAAATGAACAATATTTCTAGCTTTTAAAATCTAAACAAAGATAAGCAAAATTTAACTAATTCTATATATAATATTTAATGCTATTTTTATACAATATATTTTTTTATGGAACAAGTTTTCATGAAGTATGATTTAGAGAATACAATTAATTTAATTTGAATAATTATTTTTTTGTTTAACACACAATTAATTAATTTTCTTAAAAGATGTAAGGAATTTTTTTTGTTTAAACCCTCTGATTTTCGAGATAATGATATTTTATTCTCGATTGATTATTCTTTAGTTGAAACTCACTAATCATTTGAATCTGATCACTTAATTGAATGTAAATTTTTTTTTTTTTATACATAAGATCAAAAAGAGTAATTTACTGTAATTTTTTTATCTTAGAAAAAATAGTAAATACTATTATAAATAACTTACATAATCTCAGTTCAAATCTGTGCCTTTCAACTTAACAATATCGATGATATATGATTAAAAATAAATTATTATTTTTTAATAGACCACAAAAATAAAATAAAATAAAACAATTCACCTTCACACCTAAACCAATGTCACCTTCAAATATAAAAGCAAGTTGTTAGAAATTTTGAGTGTGTGAAAAAAAAAAAACCAAAGAAAATAATGGAAATATAGAAGAGGATATTCCACATAATTACAAAAATATCATTAATGAAAATTATCTCTTATCCATATGTTTTTAAAGCTGACAAATAGAAAAGGAAAACATCTAAAAGAAGTTTTCCTTTTTTCCTTTTAAATACAGAAAATTAAAACAATTTCTCAAAACTGTTTAATATAAAAATCCTTAATAAACAAATTTTTAATTTTTAAATTTTGAAACAATTTTTAATTTTTAAATTTTGAAACAATTTTTAAAATTGTATCAAACGATAGAAAGTTGATGGGACATTCCATCGTAATTAACTTACATAAGGTTCAGATTTGAAATCCAAAAAAAAAATATCCAACATAATAATATCGAAATTTGTTAATTGAGTTATAACTTAACATCAATTATATATATTATTTACATTTTTATTCTTCAAAATGTCCAAACTGAAGCAATATGTTGGTGTATGGCATCAAACCATTTCCAAAAAATAATGAGGCACACGTATTCCACTAATAATCCAATATTTGTTTAATTCCCTTCCTAGACTACCTTTCTTCAATATCATTTATATGCTTGTAACTTAAATTTTTGTAACTTCCAATAAAACAAAATTTAAATAAAAATTGAAATAGATTTATAAATTAATTAATAGATAATTAGAGATTTGTTGGCATTAATAGAATCTTAACATAACGAAGGATCTCCCAATAATTAACAAATGGCAAACTTGCCATTAGATTCTTCCTCAAAATTATACCCATAGTTCTTTGTTTTCCTCGAATTATCTATTTTACTTTATTCTTTTTAAACTTAAACATAACAACAAAATCTTATCCACTAAATTTAAGTTTTGTTTTGAAAAACTCAAATTTTAAGATTCCAGATATTCTTCAAAATTCCAACTTTGAGTTCTTTTGGATTTCAAAAAATTCAAATTTAGTTTTTCCAAAATAAAAATTAAAATATAAGTTTTTCTAAGTGCAACATTAATAAGTGTACATTTAATATTTACGAGCTCAATACAATATCAATATGAGTCTTGCGGCATGAGGTGTTCACCCCGTTTTTTTTTTTTTTTTTTTTTATAGTTTTTTCAAGTTTTAACTTATGACCTTAATTTTATCATTCTTATAATTTATTTAGCATCCTTTAGCTCATCAATTAAGCTATCTATGTGGGACTATTCCGCCTCTTATTGAAGATCGATTGGTCTTATTTTTGTTGGAGATATTCTTGAATGATATAACTTCTCAATATGCTTAAAGAGTGATATATCTTCTCAATATGCTTAAAGAGCAATCCAAACTTTTTCACCTATCCAACTTGGTTGATCCCTTTCTTCCTCATCTTTGTTAATACGTCTGATTCTTTTAATGGTCTTTTGTTTAAACACACGATTTACAATATCATCATCACAAGGATTCCAAGACACCTTCTCCTACAAATAACAAAAAGCGTATAACTTTTTGATTGAGAAAATGCAATTACAAATGATTTCTATATATTTCTCAAATGCTTACCCCAAAAATTTCAAACCAATCTTTTCTAATTGTACCCATGGTTACACTCCAACCATGAATAGATTCACAAAATTGTTGATGTATGACATATTTAATGGCATCTTCAACTTGTAAGGAGTTAATTTGCAAAGCATCGAAAGAACTAGAGTACTGAGTAAATAACAAGTGTCACCAATTATGGTTTCAGCTTATAAAGACATTAATTGTTCTAGGATAACTAAATAAATAAATAGAGTATTAAGTAATAAACTATAGGTGTTCGGAGATTGAATTGGTTCAATTTTGAGAGGAAAAAACCATATTATTTGATCTCTTCAATTTTATTATTTGATTGGTCAATCAATTTAGTTTTAAAATTAAATTCGATCCAATTTTTATCAATTTAAATTAAATTAGTTTTAAATTTTAATTATCGTATATATAATATAGTTTTATTTACCATTTTTCTCTGTCTCAAATTATTTGTCATTTTACAATATAAATATAATATTAATTACTTATTTTTATCAATATATTTTTATTTATTATATCTCAATTTATAAAAGTTATCTACTAACTATAATAAATAAGAATATTAGAGTAAAAACTCATTTTATTATTGAAAAGTTGAGAGTTATATATATAGGTTCATGAACATTGAAAATGATGAGAGGCTACGCAGTGCTACTCCTCTGTGCAGTACCAATCATATTTATAAAGTTTGCAGCAAGTTTGAGGTAGATGATCACAGCCATGCATGCAACATAATAACTAAGAATTTACAAATTAATAAACATTGTTAACTTCATTTATCCCCTTGGTTGGCTCTAAAATCATTTAATTTTCTAGTTTCAAAACATGTCATATGATTCTTAGGCACTGAAATTTTTTAACATATAAGGAAGAAATGACACTTAAAAACAGTATACCTCATGAAAATGTACGTAATGCTTATAATAAATTAAATAGATATCACATTGTTAACTTCAGCAACAAGAATTTTCCTGAGATTGGGTAATACACATTTTAATTAAAAGCCCTTTAGAGATGGTATATATCATATGATCACATGAGTGCTAATTGGCAAAATTAACAGGGAAGAATGAAGCAAAATTATAATTAATTGGTATTATAAAATAACATATAATTTTTTGAAACAAATATACTTTTATTAGAATGATATATAATTTAAGATGGAGAGAGTATATTGTATTGAAAACACTAACTCAACATTATTAATACACACTCTCGCCACCTTTGAGATATACCCAATTATATGATATATCTAATGTATTCTTGTCTAAGGGACTTCACATTGCTTCTCTTCAAGAGAAAGAAAGGAAAAATGGTCTTTATGTGTTTTTTTTTTTACTAACTAAACTGAAATCGTTTTGGAGGTGAAAATGGAAAAACTAAAACATAGTTTATATTTCTGGGTTAGATTATTCAAGTTTTTATTTTTAATTTCAAAATTTTTACTTTTAAGTTTTAGATTTTATTTTTTTCTTTATTTTAATTTGTTTTATTTTATAAAAACTGAAATAACTAGTTTAGATTTATTGAAAATGTTTTAAATAATTAAAAAAATAATTATAAATATGACATGGATTCCAAATCATCTTAATTGTCACATCATCTAAATTTAAAGCTAAATTGAGAGATGGACTAAATATTTGAAATTTCATAAATTGAGGGAACAAAATTGCATTAAAAAAACAGAAGGATTAACATTACGGAGTGGACAAAATAGGGGAGTAAAATTTCATTTAAACTTAATATTTATCTTATTATAATTAAAGTTTGTGAAAATAAATTATTGAATTCACGTGATTAATGAACTTCTATTAATGACGAGTTGTTTGAGAGAACTCGAATTTGAATTTTAGTTGAAACAATTTTTGATTATATTTTACTGAGATCTCATTCCTCTTGATACTAAAGAGTTCAAACAAAAAAAAAATAGTTAAAGTACATGAGATAGTTAATTAGATTTAGGATTTGACGGTTAAAAAATTTAACAAACGTCAAAAGAGTTATAAAAAGTCTATGCGAACATGAGTTATAAAAAGTCTATGCTAACATCTGTCTTTAAGACACATATCAAAAGAATTTAAAAATATAAATATCTTTTTTTGTAAAACATAATTTAAATTTTTTAAGGAGTTAAGTGCAAAAATTTAAAGACAAAACTTTTACACTTAACTTCTTTTATCAAGTGTTCTTAGAACACATATTAGCATTTGTCATAATTTTAATATTTTTTCTAAATAAATAAAATATTATTAATGAGAGTAAAAAAACACTTCAACTTACAAAGAACAAACATAAGCCCAAACCCAATATCATAGGAGAAAAAATGTATTCATCCTCAATAAAGGATTGTAAACAAATGTGAAATCATGTGCTTGAAAGTCTGAGCCAACCCAAAAACAAAAATCCATCCAAACCCACCATGATACAGTCCTAGACCAAACATCAAAAGCCCAGGTGAATCTCCATCAATGTCACACCATTACAAATTTATTATTATTTTTTGCTTTTACAACCTTTTTTTTTCTTCTTCAAAAACACAGGATGGCACTCTAAGAAACAAACTAAAAACAACAACACCAGAAAGTTTTGTGACATAAGAAGCAAACAATTGTTGATTTTCAAACAAGTAGCTTGGCTTCAAAAATAGCTAAGCACATGACACTTTTATCACCTTAGCTAGACAATTGTCAGTTGGTTTAGATACTGGCAAGCTAGTAATAGGACATTGTGGATTTATTCGCTCCAACCTATAACATTCACAAAGTATACTTTATTTTCATTTCAAATAATAAACATAAAATAATATTGATTAAATATTTTATTTACTATTTTCATTTTAAAATATTCAAAAGCCTATTTTATATTTTTTAAAAATTAAAAAAATATCCAAATACTATTTTTATTAGAGTGCCATATACTATCTATAATTTTAAATTACTGTCGCAACTGTATTTATGATACAAAATTTTACATTGCACGAAAATGTGGTCAACTGTATTTAGTACTAACCTGTAGTTAAGGAGAAAATAATGAAGAAATATGGAAATTTCAAGTTTGACTAAGTCAGCTCCAGGACAGAGCCTACTTCCTGCTCCAAAAGGAATGAAAGTCCCTGCTTTGGGAGTGTAATTCTACACATACAAATATCATTATGTAATTTTAAAAAATATTATAAATGGTCTAATTAAAATGTTTACAAAATATATTATGTTATGTATCAATCAAACTTACATCCCATCTAGATGGATTAAATTCTTGTGGATTTGGGTAATATTCATCACTCATATGAATAGCTCTTGCCCATATTAGCACTCTCCACCCTTTTGGTATGAGATAACCTATAAATGTTGGCAAATGGCATTGTGTTACCATAATAAAAGAAGATAGCTAGAATAAGATATACTACTCTATATAAATAAAAATAATATTTAAAAAATTGATATATTTAATTTTAATTAAATATATTAATTTTTTATACTATTTTTATCTATATTCTATTTTAGACGAAATATTTTAAAGATAAATATCGTTGTCATAGAATGTGAAATGAAATACCATTAAGGTTAACATCAGATGTTGCCTCCCGAAAAATTGAAAAGGCAATGTTGGCACATCGCAATGTTTCATTGATTACCTGTCAAGGTATTACAACATGCAATGTCTTCACATTTCTTTCTTGTCTTAATTAATATTCTAGATTTAGTTTTTTTCACAATGTATTAATATTATTATATGTATTTGCAATATATATGTCATTTTCTATTATACTACTTGTACACTTACATGAGAAAGATAAGTCATTTGTTTGACTTCATTGAGACTTAATCGCTTCTGGGAATCTGGTCTTGTCCTCAAGATTTCTTCCTGCTCTTCCTACAAGGTATCAATATATATATATATATTACCTCTGGCCTCACAATGTAAGTGTCATTTTTAATTTTTAAAGTAATATTAATTATGATTTTTAATTATATTTTTTAATTAATATTATTGTATCACTCTCAAGTTATATTATCCTTTAGTTTGTATTTATAATAATCAATTGTGAATATATCAGTAATTAATTAAACATAATATAATTTAGTAAATGGTTAAATAATTTTTTAGTTTTTATAAAATTTCAAAATTTCTCGATTTTATTCCCTATAAAAAAGTTAAACATTTTTTAATTCCAACAAAATTATTATGCAAATAGTTTTAGTCTTTGACATAATGTCAACATATATTTTTGAATGTTTTTTCACATACATGTTTAAAATATTTTAAGAAATCCTCCACAAGAAATGAGTTTAAAATTCGATTTTTAGATTCACATTTTTGTTGCTTTTATCTTAAATTTATGATATTTAAAAAATTCATATTTAATTCATCTCAATTTAAAATTCATATATTTTTTAGAAGGAAATTTTATAATATTCAAAACATACTTATAAAATATCATTCAAAAATTTAAAAGTTTAAAGACAATTAAATATGTTCCATTCCATCGAGGATTAAAACTTCTTGCGGAATAATTTATTATCGACTAAAAAATATAATTTTTTTACGAGAATTAAAAATAAAATTTTATAGTGACTAAAAACTTATTTAATCCTTAAATAAAATTACTATATTTTTTTTCATCTTATAATCTTTCAATAACATTTTACTCTATTCATATTTTACAAATTTGAATGATGGATTAAAAGCTTATATAATCTTATATTTTTTTGACACCAATAAATTATTGAATTATAAATTATTAGTAAAATTGGGACACATTGCATTGATATTAACAAATGTCTTCCTGAAAATTAAGAGTAATTAAGCAATTGTACTTAGTACTCAAATGTTAACTTAATTCACCTTGGCTTTTTTAAGGATGTGTGGATGCTGTGTAAGATGTATAACTGACCACATTAGACTAGTTGCTGTACTTTCATGTCCAGCAAATAAAAGCCCTATCAACAAGTCACTAATATCTTCATCTTCTAATTTTCTACCATTCTCATCTTTCACTTCCAACAGAATATCCATAAGATCTTTTTTCTCTTCCACTTGTTGACCATTTTTTATCATTAATCTCTTTTCATCCACAACAGGTTGAACTATTTTAGCTAGCTTCTTGCGTGCCTAGTATATCATGCAAAAATATGAAATCCACATATAAAGTGAGACATATTTTTATAAAAATTAAAAAAATGGAAATTATCATTAATTAAAGTGATTTATTTTACAGCAATGGTCATTGAGAAAATTTAAACTAGATTTGGTTTTTATTCTTTCTAAAATGAACTTTTGCCCCCTAAGTTTCATATTATATTATGACGATTTTGACCTCCTATTTTGATAATAGCAATTTTGACACTTTACCTTTGTCTCTTTTCTTTTTGTAAAAGTTAAGTTTCTTTAATTTTTGCAAACAATTGAGCGTGCATATATGAACTTTAATTAAATAAGTAAAAATATATGTTATCACATGATTGTTGTTCAAGAGTAACATTTGATCAACAAAATTTAAAAGAAAATTTACAAACACTTTTGCATGGTAGTATATTTTTAATTTTTTTTAATAAAATTTCTCGTATGCACATAAAAAATTTTAAAAATGAATCTACATCGACAATAATATGATCAAAATTAATACACATTAGTATTGATTCAATCAAAATAAAAGTAGTATGACTTCTGCAAAAAATAAAAATAAAATAATCAAAATTGTAATTTTAAAATAAAAGATCAAAATCGCCGAATTATAAAACTAGACTAGACGAGACAAAAGTGAATTTTACTCTGTTTTTTTTTAATGATCTATCATTTTAATTCATGACACAAATATAAATGTAATTTTTCTTTAGAAAAGTTGTTGATTTTATGTGCTGCAACATGTCATATCAATTGTTATATTCAATGTTACACGTGCCAATTGGATCTTTGTTTTGACACATCATCTTTTTATTAATGGTCTCAAAATTTACAGAAACAAAATTAAAACAAAATAATTTATCGAGATTAAAATCAAATCTGTATACATTTGAATGATCTAAAATTACATTTAAATTGAAATAATATTATATTTGATTATTTTTATAAAATATAATTAATTTATGATTTAATCAATAAAAATTGATTTAGTTCATAAATATAAATCAAATACATTATTTTTTATTAATCAAATTAGATTTTAAATATCTCTTATGAAGTGACAAGAAGAAGTAAATAACAAAATCTTAGAAAAATCACAATTAAAAAACAACTGAAAAAGTAGAAGCATATATTAAATTGAAATTAAGTTAAAGGGAAGAACCTTGAGTGCTTTGTGGAAAGTGAATCCAGGTGCATTGATGGGAATGGAGTACATGCCATTATACAAATCAGTAAAAGAACTTCCAATGCTTTTAATAATGTTGTCATTAGAAGTTCCCATGAAAACATGGACAATGGCTTTAAAGGAAACTTTCTTCATCTCTTTCAAAAACTCAATAGGATGTTTCATGCTAGACAATTCTTCTAAGGAATTGACCACAATGTCCTCGAGACGTTCTATATACATTGCTAGTGCCTTGTGACCAACAATGGGAGATGTAATTAGTCTTCGAAAATGTCTATGTTCTTCCTTAGATACATCAATCATTGGTCTACATCGTGCTAACTCTTTGATGGATTTTGGATAACCAAGTTTAAAGTTCTCATCATTTGAAATCACTCTCTTACCCATCTCAGGCTCACATATTATTATACTTGGATTTCCAAACAAGTGTGTCTTGTAGATACCATTTCTTCCATATCTAAAAATTTAAAAGCAAAGTAATTAAATCAATATTATATATGCAATAGAAATATATAGTATTATAAAATATAAATAAATAAATTTAAAAAATTAATGTATTTAATTTAACATTTAAATTAAATATATTAATTTTTCAAATACTATTTTCACTTATAGTTTTTTTATTGAGATAATATAATGTATGAAGAAAAAAAAACATAGTGAGAAAATGAAATTAGAGACTTGAGAATAAGATTGGTAATGAATGAATCAGGTTGGCCTGATGAGAAATCTTGAATGAAAGTAAATAGATTCCCTATTAGAGGCCATCCCATGTGACCAGGAGGCAAAGGGTAGTCTTTGTTTCTTAGTTTGAGATTATAATACCATCCATTCAAATTCTTCACTATTTTGTTTACAAAAATGTAGCATGCCAACAAAGTGCCTATACACATGTAAACCCATTCCATTTTCATTTTTCTAATGTCTTTTGATGTTTCAACGGATTAATTCATCTCTTTATATAAAAGTTTGTTGCTCGTGTATGGCCCCATAGTCAGGGGTGTTTGCACTACATACTTATTTTTAAAAATTTAACAACATTTTTAAACAAAATTTATAAAATTAATTATCATCTTTAATATAATACAAATTTTATCATATTCGCAACTTAAATATTTAAATCAATTCATATTTTCATTATTTATTTAATGAATTTGATATTGTTAGATATGAAAATATGAATTTATTCAAATATTTGAGTTATGCATTTAATAAAATTTGCATTATATTGAAAATGATAATTAATTTTATGAATTTTGTTTAAAATTTTTTATGAATTTTTCTAAACAAAAAAGATAACATTGTTGATATTTAAAAACATAAAATATCAAATTGTCACTTAAAACTAATAAAAATGGCTATATCAGAAGAAAAAAATGACTAAAACGTTAATTAAAATTAAGTTAAGAGACCGCAGATTCTATTTAGTATTTTTTAAATTATATTATTATTTAATAATTTTTTATTACAGAAATTAAATTATTCATTTAATTATAGTCAGAGATTTAATTATTTATTTTTAATTATTATAAAGGATCTTATTATCTTTTTTTATAAAAAAACACAAATGAAAAAATTAAGTTGATGAGTCATCAAATAAAATAACAAAAAAAATTCCAATTTTATAACTGTGGTTTACATAAAGACTAATTTGATCTAATTTATTTTTTTTTATAAATTAAAAAATACTTTTCTTTTTTTTAATAATTAAAATAGATCTTTAAAAAATTATTTAAATACTAAAATGGACTTTATTCAATTTTTTAAAAACAAACTGGTCTAATTAAAAAACCTTGTTGTATTATTAAAAACTCGGCGAGGTGCACGAGCATCGACTTTGTGTTATTACAAAATTGTTGAAATTCTAACTTTCTCGGAAATAAAAAGAAGGAGCTCCATCGTAACTTTGTATGTCAGATTGATTGATATATGGTCGATTATATCACTCTTTTCAAAACAAAGTAGAGGAAGAGAAAAATTAGTATAAGAGCGATTATTTTAATAATCATTTGGCAAGTGTTTCCAGTAAAATTTAAATTATTATTCTTGAAACTATAAAATTAAATTTTTGTTGTTGAATTAATATTTTATTAATATTAATATTAATATTTATATTTATATCTATATGAATATTTATTTTTCTTAGTAATCAATTAAGATAAGTAAGTAAAATAAAATCAAATAACACATAATTGAATGTTAAATAAACTTTCATCTCATAATATAAATAAAAATATGTTAAAAAAGTAGATGTATAAGATACAAAATTTAGATCATATATATTTATTTTTGTTAACTTATTTTTATTTATATTATGAGGCAGATAAGATATATTTACTAAACCAATTTCATATCAGTTCAATTTGTGTCACTCAATTTCGTTAAATTTGTTTTAACTTTGAACATTCACTAAAATAAAACACATTTCTAATATTAATAGGTGAAATGAAGATTTTAAGAGAAATTATAAAAGTGAAAAATGATAGACTTATTGATTAATTATATAAGAATTTTTTATTCTTTTCTCTAAATGAATAATGTTAAGAATTTCGATAACCGTTGCTTTGACAGAAATGAATTTTTTTAACATTAAAATTAATAAAATTATATCTAAGAACAATAATAGCAAAAATTAAATGTATGACTTTATTATTGATTGAAAAGTAAATACTAAAAAAATGGATTATAAAAATTTAGTAAAAGATTTTGCATCTAAAAATGTTTGAAATAAAAATTAACTAAATTTTATAAAAGACCTCAATGTAGAATTCACTTTAAACATCTTTCGGTGTTTGATCGGCTTTGGTTGCAAATAAATTTTATTGAAAATTATGATTTTATTTTTATTTTTTCTTTGCACAAGTCATAATTTATTGATACTGAGAGATGTTTTTCTATCACAAACTGATTCGGTTGATGATTAAAAGGATATCAAATAAACGATAAGATGAAGAATTCAAATTCAAATCCGAAAAACTAACAACTAATTTTTTTATAATATTTGCTTAAAAAAATGTGAATCGTTATTTTATTTCATTTTCCTTGTTTGAATCATATGGTTCTCGTTATTATTTATATATTAGAAGAGATAACAAATAAAGCATCATTGAAATAAGAAGAAAAAAACAAGAAGAATGATGTCAAATTAATACACTAATTACAAACTTATTATTATTTTCTTTTGCAAACTTATTATTCATTGCTTCTTCTAAACATAGACATAGTAATTAACCAGCAAACTAAAAACAACAATAACTAGAAATGTTTATGACTCCCATAGGACACAGGAGACATAAATAAATAATACATTTAACGATACATAAACAAATAATTTAGATACTAAGTGGATTAATTTGAAAGTAGCTAAGCATGTGACACCTTTACCACTTTAGCGAGACAGTTGTCAATGGGTTTAGATACTGGCAAGTTGGTAATAGGACATTCTGGATTTATTCGCTCCAATCTATAAAATACATAAATTAGTAGGAAACAAAAAATCAAATAATGTCACTCACATCTAAGATGTTTACTTTAGCCTTAATTGTCGTGTTTATCCTTATTTTTATTTTAAATCGACCGTTTTAATTTTTGAGATTTTTAAATTAAAAAATAAAATATTTACTATATTTTAAAAATTATTATACGATACCAAACTATTTAAATGTATTATTTATTTTTATATCGTTAATTAAATTATAAATATGATTTTTCTTTTTAAGAATTAAATTTTATAATATTTTATTTTAATATTATAAATATTAACCATCTTATCGTATTATATAATATATTATTTAAAATATACTATGTCATTAATTTTTAATTAAAAAAAAATTTATTATTAAAACAGATAAAATAATTTCGTAAATTACTAAAAATAAATCTTTACTTTAATGAAAAATGTTAAGCACTTGTTTATTTAATTTCTAATAATATCTTTAATCTTACTTTAAACTCTTACTATATGTGGATGGCCATAGTAATATTTAGTTACGAATTTCCATCATTTTTTATTATGATGAATGACCGGAAGTTAACTAAAGATAATGCATTTCTTAATAAATTCTGAAAACATTGTTTTGATATTTTTTTGAAATTCAAAAGTATATAATTTAATTAATACAAAATATATTTTCCAAAATAATGTCTTCTTTAAAACTTCTTTCATTTCTTATTATAAGCAAAAAAATATTAGCTTTTTTGTTTTTTATTACAAACAATTTTGATTAATTTTTCAATTTTTACTTTTACCATTCTTTTAATACCTTTCATTAAATTTTTGTAATAATTTTCTATATATTAGTTGAATTAATCAAGAAATTTTTTTAGGTTGTTCAATTTTAGGTAGAGGGTGGTAAATAAAAAAGTCAAAAAAAAAATGAATAAAGAAATTTTTATAAATATATATGTTTTTTTATCGAATCAAAAGTTTTTATTTATACCGTGATTTTCTTAATAAATGTGTAATTAGTTAAATTCTTCTATAATAAAAAATGGAGGGAGTACTATTTATTTCATTAATGAAAATGAAGTTTAAAAAACTTCCTTAATATATCTTTATTTCATTTTGGTTTGTATTCGCCGTTTATTTTAAGACTAGATAAGTTTTTAGTCTCTATAAAATTTTAAAATTTTATTTTTAGTTAATGTGAAAATAATCACACTTTTTAGTGCCTTTAAAATTATTTTACAAGTTATGATAGTATTTCTTTAAACGAAACATTCTTCAACTTTTAAATTTTTAATGGTTTTTTGCAAGTATGTTTAAACATTATTAAAAGTTCATCAATACAAATTTCCAATTTTTTAAATTATGATGAATTAAATATAAATTTTTTAAATATCATATAGTCAAGATAAAAATACTAAAAATATGGACTTAGAAATTTAATTTTAAACGCATTTTTTATAGAATTTTTTTTATAGTGTTGTAAATATGTCTGCAAAAAAAATATTTTAAAAAATATTTTGATGTTCAAACTTGAACTAAAACTGTCCGTATAATAATTTTGTAGGAATTAAAAAGTGCGATTTTTTTTAAATGAACTAAAAGTGAAATTTCAAAATGTTATAGATACTAAAAAATTATTTAAAAAATTATTTTATTAATGATATAATAAGTGAATTGATTGAAAACACTAAAAATAAATGGATCCTAATATTGTTGGTATTTTGGGTTGAATATGAACTCTCAATTAACCTACTCCATTTTTTAAATCTTCTATCCCAACAACAATCTACCATTATAACTCCTATTGAGAGTTAGTACGATCCAACTACTTAAAGAAACTATTATTGTAAGAATAAGAAGGTCAAAATTGAAATAAAATAAGAAAATTGTGCTAACCTGTAATTAAGGAGAAAATAATGAAGAAATATGGAAATTTCAAGTTTTGCCAAGTCACCTCCAGGACAACGCCTACTTCCTGCTCCAAAAGGAAGGAAGGTCCCTGCTTTGGGAGTGTAATTCTACACATACAAATATCATTATCATTATTCAATTTTAAAAATTCTAATTAAAATGTTTACAAAAAATATATTATGTTATATATCAATCAAACTCACATCCCATCTAGATGGATTAAATTCTTGTGGATTTGGGTAATATTCATCACTCATATGAATAGCTCTTGCCCATATTAGCACTTTCCATCCTTTAGGTATGAGATAACCTTTAAATATTCATCAAATGACAATAAGCACTTTTTGTTAATGAAATCACATAAATATATATATACTTTTCCTTTAATAATTGAAGATAGATAAAAATAGATAGTTGAATATATGAAATGAAATACCATTGATGTTGACATCACATATTGCCTCTCGAAAAGTTGAAAATGCAATATTGGCACATCGTAACATTTCATTGATTACCTGAAACATGGTATTACAAAATTTAATGTCTTCTCATTTCTTTGTCGTGGTCTTAACATTATATATTGTCTTTTTAGCAACATATTAGAGATTAATAATATTATATTCACATCAAATATATGCTATTATCCAATATTCTTACATGAGAAAGATAAACCATTTGTTTGACTTCATTAAGACTCAATCGTTTTAGGGAGGTTGGTCTTGTCCTCAAGATTTCTTCCTGCTCTTCCTACAAAAATATAATAATATAATATTCCATAGCCGTGTTTAAGAATTTTCATGTATTTTCTTTTTGGTAGATAAATTTTCATGTATATTAAGAAAATTAGAAAATGAATAGGCAGTGTAAAATTTTATAATTATTGTTTTGGTTTCGAAATTATTATTTTATTAACTATTGGATATTAGCCAATGTCATAAATACAAATATTAAGTATAATAACTTTTATACACACAATATTAATTTATGAATGAATGAAATTAAAATAAAATAATTTTAAGACATAAAATAAATTTAAAAAGATATACTCAAACTTTAAGAATCATTTTAAAACTAATCTTTACAACACTTACAATTCAATTAGAGGATCTGCATGACTTGTTTAAATTGTTTACCCAAATCAATTCAACACATATTTCATCCAAAGTCGTTCAACAACTCGATTAAATTTAGATTTGATTTGAGTAATGAATTTTAACTTTTGTGTTTGCAAAGTAAATCCTTTGGAAAAAAAACTGTATTTTTTTTAACATTTGTTAATAAAAATTAAGACTTTTATGTATTGATGCAAAAATATTTCAATTAAATTCAAGTGTTGAAACTGAAATGGTCCTTCATAAAAAAATTAAATTCAAGTGTTCATATTGATTTTCTAGTTTTTTTTAGTTGTTTCATTGAATTAAGTCCTTCATAAAAAAATTCTACCATCAATTTTCTTGTTGATGTGGTAATAGACAATTAAATTAAAATTATAAAAGTTGCGACACATAATAGAAATTAATTAATTAATGGATTTTTATAAAATTAAGAGTAAAGTTCATATACCTTGGCTTTTTTCAGAATATGTGGATGCTGTGTAAGATATGTAACTGACCACATTAAACCAGTTGCTGTACTTTCATGACCAGCAAATAAAAGGCCAAGCAATAAGTCACTAATATCTTCATCTTCTAATTTTCTACCATTCTCATCTTTCACTTCCAACAGAATATCCATAAGATCTTTTTTCTCTCCCACTTGTTCACCATTTTTTATCCTCAATCTCCTTTCATCCACAACAGATTGAACTATTTTGCCAATCTTCTTGCGTGCCTAGAATATCATGCAATTAAACGCACAAAAATTAATTTGTTAGTAGAAAAATTCAAACGTCCATTTAGGAAAAAATGTTTCTGAGCACCATTTCTAATATGGACTTCTCAAAAATGTCTAAGAGTGGATCCTTATTATTTTTAGTACAAAATAATTTTTATAATGATAAACATTAGAGAACAAATTTTATTAAAATTTATTAAAAATAGTGAGGTCCACCTTTGGACTAAGACCATATTAGATAAGTCTCATTTCAACTTATTAAATATAATTAAATATATATGCATTGTGATTTTGTTGAATTTCTAAAATGTAATTTTAAAAAAAAAAAATTATGTTTAAACACTGGTATTCTACTAAACTCGCTGCGAATTCAAAGGCATGCTTTTTATATAAAATTTCAAATTTTCATTTTAAATCCCTGTAAAAAAATCACAATTTTAAATCTTTATAAAATTATCCTACAGTTTTAGTCTCCGTTGAAACGAAACATATGTTTAATTGTCGTTAAATTTTAAAATTTTTGAATGATTTTTTGCAAAGATATTTTTGAAATATTATAAAATATTTATTCACAAAAACTTAAAAAAATTTAACTTGAGTTGAATTAAATATGAATTCTTAAACATTGTAAACTCAAGATAAAAATAATAAAAATTTAGATTTAAAATCACTTTTTTTTAAAAAAACTTTTACAATATCGTAAACATGTCAGTAAAAAATTATTCAAAATATATGTTGAAATTCCAATATAAATTAAAATTATTTGCATAATAACTTTGTAAGAACTAAAAAATATTATATTTTTTCAACTTATTTAATGGTGTATGTGTGTGAAAAGTACTAAAGAGATTATAACGATGGACACAAAGCTAGTAGTAAAATGATTTATTGAGATAAAATGAAGAACCTTGAGCGCTTTGTGGAAAGTAAAACCAGGTGCATTGATGGGAATAGAGAACATGCCCTTATACAAATCATTTAGTGAACTTCCAATGTTTTTAATAATGTTCTCATTAGAACATCCCATGAAAACATGGACAATGGCTTTAAAGGAAACTTTCTTCATTTCTTTCAAGAACTCAATAGGGTGCTTCATGCTTGACAATTCTTCTAAGGAATTGACCACAATGTCCTCGAGACGTTCTATATATATTGCTAGTTCCTTGTGACCAACAATGGGAGCAATAATTACACGTCGAAAATGCTTACGTTCTTCATTAGATACATCAACCATTGGTCTACATCGTGCCAACTTCTTTATTGATTTTGGATAACCAAGATTAAAATTCACATCATCTAATAGCACTCGTCTACACATTTCAGGCTCACAAATTATGATACTTGGATTTCCTAACAAGTGTGTCTTGTAGATGCCATTTCTTCCATATCTAAAAATTTAAAAGCAAAGTAATTAAATTACTATTATATGTATGCAATAGAAATATATGATATTATATACTTTCTCCATAATGAAATATAAATAAATAAATTTGAAAAATTAATGTATATAATATAATATTTAAATTAGATACATTAACTTTTCAATATCATTTTTACTTATATTTTTTTGTTTTGAGATAATAAAATGCATGAAGAAAAAAAAACATAGCAAGAAAGTAAAATTAGAGACTTGAGGATAAGATTGGTAATGAATGAATCAGGTTGGCCTGATGAGAAATCTTGAATGAAAGTAAATAGATTCCCTATTAAAGGCCATCCCATATGGCCAGGAGGCAAAGGGTAGTCTTTGTTTCTTAGTTTGAGAGTATAATACCATCCATTCAAATTCTTCACTATTTTGTTTACAAAAATGTAGCATGCCAACAAAGTAGCTATACACATGTAAACCCATTCCATTTTCATTTTTTTAATGTCTTTTGATGTTTCAACGGATTAATTCATCTCTTTATATAAAAGTTTATTGCTCGTGTATGACCCCATGCATAGCTAGGGGTGTTGGCACTACATTGGTTATCTGGTCGCAAATTTTGATTTTTTAAATTAATTTCATAGTTGAATGTAAAATAATTTATTTTATATAAAGATAAGTTGAATAATAAATTAAGTATCAAAATTTTAGACTTAAAATTAATTATTTTCTCAAAGGAAAAATTAGAATTAATTCTACTTGAATGTAAATAAATATGTCAAAATTATAAACATAATTTTTAATTTTTTGATAGATGATATATTTAATGAAGTTTTGTCATTTTTTTTACTGTTTTATATACAAAGCAGAATTAATAATTTAAAAGTAGTGTATATAATAATAATTGAAAAGTAGAATTGAAAAAATTAGTTAAAATTATATTAAAAATTAAAAATAATATTCATTTTTTTTAAAAAAATTGTTAAAATAAAATTAATTATAAAAAGATGAAATAATTTAGTAGAAAGTAAAGAAGACAAAAGAAAAGTTTGTTCAACTACTCCCATTACGGAGATTCTAATTTCAATGTCTTTAGCTATATTAGTGAGAGCTTCAATTTGCGGTTAATCAATATGATCTTAATTATTTTTCCATTTTTGTTGGTATTATCGGACATCGAGGTAACTTGTTTGAATTGATTAATGTTGACGTGCCGTAATGAGAACATGATCAGAAATTTGGTCTCAACTCTAAAGTTAGGCTTTGATTGATCGGATAAGAAAAATGTAAAGAGAAAAAATATAGAAACTATAAAGAGAAAAATGTGGTTAGATAGAGTATTGTAGTAACTAGAGATAAGGAAGTAAGAAATAAAATGAACTTATTTATTGTTTGATATAAAAGAAAAAAATTAGTGAAAGAAGTCGATTTTCTCTCTTTGTTTGGCAGATTTGATAGAAAGTGAGAGAAATCTAAATATTTATATAAAACATTATTATTTATAAAAAAATTAAGGGATGAGAAATTATTAATAATGGTAATTAATAGTTATTTTATATCTACTTTTTTAAAGTTACAATGTTAAACTTTTACGACTAATTTGATAACGTGACAATTAGTGTAAAATATTTTAATTTATATGAATGTGAGGTTACCTAAGCCCTACTATAAGTGAGTAGTTAAGGATATATCATTTTGCAACACTTCACAGTGGCACTACTTGAATCTGTTATGTTTTTGTGTGTTCTTTGTGATTGTAGGATCATGCTTAAGATTGTTATATGCTACTTGATTGTGAGATGCTTCATGTGATGCCATGATATACATGTTTGATGAGCTCTAATGTCATCCCCACTATAAAGGTGAAAGAAATACACATTTGGTTATTAATATGTCTCTTTATTATTTTTATTTTTATCTTAAAAGGGAGATTAAATATCACCATAAATAATTCATACAACTATGAAGTTTTGAGTTCGAATTCAGAACAAGACGTTCAATTTAATAATGTCAAATTGTAATAAACTAATTAAAATTTGTTGTACAACCAATACATAAGACAAATATGTGTCACTAATCAATTAATTCAAATAAGATATTTCACTAATCAATAAATTAAGAGATAAATATGTATTATTATTTTTTTTATAGGAAAACCATGTATATTATCATTTTATCTATTGAAATCATACTAATTATAATTTATTATGCAAATCAAACAAAAAAAACAAATGTTAGTTATTAACTAATTAGTTTAAAGGTGGTCAATCATAAATCACTTAATTAAGAATGAAATATGTATTTGATTGTTAGCTTATCTTTTGATATTTTTATAGAACAAAGTGAAAAATTTGCAATACACTGATTAAAATTTATTGTACAAATCATACACGTAAAAAAATATTTGTCACCTATCAATTGAAAAACTATATTATTTGATAAGAGAAATTTTAAAAAAAATAACATTAAATAGATAAACTATATCATTTATACAATAAAATTATCATAATAACTAACAAGAGACTCGAGTATTTACATGAGTTCAATTTTGTAATTCAAAACATGTCTAGTGAATAAAACAATTAGTTAAATACTACATCACAGCAAGAATTGAAGGATATACCTAAGGATATTTAACCCTTAGTGTTGTTCCATCAAAATTTTGCTAAAGAATGGTACTATGCAAGTCCATGTCCACGGGGCATTTTGTTGGAACTGGAGTTTTCAACGTCCTTGAGGTCGTAAAAGTGGGGAGCTATCTCCAACAACCATTGAGGCTTTATCTCTGTGACCTGTCTCATATATTCCTTGGATGTGAGTACTAGTTCATGATATAAAACACATCTAGGAAGAATTTCTGCCAGCCCCGAACTAGGATGTATGTGAACAGTCTGTTGATGTTTAACCATTCGATAAGTACCATTCTTTTGTAGTCGGGCAGAGTGTGGGAAATATCCAGATGTTATGGACTTCTTGATGGCATCAAAGTCATTGGAATTTGAAGTTAGTTCAATCTCAACCCTCTCCAATAGACCAGCAAGTTGATCACGGATATCCCTAGCATGTTTCATACTCCTTACCTGTATATAATTCTCATAACACCATTGTGTTGAATAATTGTTCTCCTTCCATGAATTATAGACCTTCAGATGAGCTATGTGATCACCAATATTTCCAGTGTGAAAATTCATTCTTGCATTGTCTGCATGTACTTGTTTATCCTTTGGACGGTAAAATATTGAGTTGCCAACAGAAAGCATGGCAGCAATGGAGATTACCTCATCAGAACACTTGTACTTTTCTGAAGCAACAATCATTTTTGACAACATAGGATCAAGTGGGAACTCTGCCATCCGTCTGCCTACCTTAGTTAATTTGCCACCCACATTTAAAGCACTTAGTGCATATAAAAGCTCCAAAGCTTTCTTTATGGCATCAATTGGTGGAGGATCCATAAATTCAAAATTAATCAAGTCTTCAATACCAAGACATTTTAAAGTTAAGACTACATTAGCAAGGTTTGTTCGTTGTATTTCAGGTGGAGTGTTATCATCCAAATCATTTTGAAAACTGTATGCAGTATACAATCGGAAGCATTTACCAGGACCTGTTCTTCCAGACCGACCAGCTCTTTGCATTGCTGAAGCTTTTGAGATGGGAGTGACTAGTAAAGACTCCATTCCAGTCCTTGGATTATAACATTTCATCTTAGAAAATCCTGGATCAATGACATATTTGATCCCATCAATTGTCAATGAAGTTTCTGCAATATTGGTGGCAAGGATAACCTTTCTAGCCCCTTCAGGTGTGGGCTCAAATATTTTAGCCTGTAGTTCAGTTGGCAGGTTGGCATATATAGGGCATATTATCAACTCAGCTATTTTAGTCCCCAAGCCTCTCATTCGCTGCTTCAGGATTTCTTCTGTTGTTTCAATTTCTTCCTGACCAGTAAGGAATACCAATATATCTCCAGGAGGTTGAGTGGCATGGATCTGAAGCGTCGTGACAATAGCAGCATCCAAGTAGTCAGCTTCTGGTGCTTTGGTGAAGTGTATTTCAACGGGATACCGTCTCCCTGGAATTTTGAAAATTGGAGCACAATCAAAATAGTTACTGAACTTCTCTGCATCAAGAGTAGCACTTGATATCAACAACTTAAGATCAGGTCGTGCACGAGCAACATCCTTAACTAATCCAAATAAAATATCAGTTGAAAGTGTTCTTTCATGAGCTTCATCCACCATCACAACACTATAACTTTCCAGCTCAGGCTGGGCAAGGAATTCCCTCAACAACATTCCATCTGTCATATATTTCAGAACAGTCTTCTCTGACGTGCAATCTTCAAAACGTATGGAGTAACCAACCTCATGTCCTAGTTTAACACCCATCTCTTGAGAAACTCGGGCAGCAACACTCATAGCAGCAACACGCCGTGGCTGAGTACATGCAATCATTCTTCCATTCTTTGTGTAACCAGCTTCATGGAGATATTGGGGAATCTGTGTAGTCTTTCCGGAACCAGTTTCACCAACAATTACAAGTACTTGGTGATCATGAACAGCTTTGAGAAATTCATCCCGAAAAGGATAGATAGGTAGCTTTTTTCTCTCCTCATGAAGTGCCTCTAAAACTGAACTCTTAGCTTTGGATTTTTCCAATGCAAGCTCTTCTTCATAATCAAACTTATCTCCATCCATCACTGCTGCCTTGATAAAATCAATTTGATCCTCAAACACAAATTGATAATCGTCACAAACTTGTCTTTTATCTTTTGAACCAAATTTCAGTGTTGCCTTTCTAATTTGATGTTCCTCCCAGACCTCTTCTTTCTCAGCATTTGGATCACTGTAACGTTGCATCGCCACAGAAAACCTCTTTTCTTGATTAACACCACGCTGATCATCATAAGCTTCTGGCATTTTATATTCATTATTCGCCCCTTCTAGCCCCTTCTTCTTTGAAAGTACGTCATATATAGCTTTCTTGTGCCTAAGATCATGGTATTCTGCTTCTGAAAGCTTAACTCCATCAAATAGATATTGCTCATCTTCAATGCCATCTCTGAGTTCTTGTAATTTTTTTTCCTCCCTTTTCTTCAAGTACTCGTGCCTTGAAACCTTTCTCAATGTTTGAATATCCTCTGCATTAGATCTTGTTCGACTTGCCTTTGGTTCAGTCAATTTGCGTGTTCTCGCTGACTCTCTTTCTCTCAAATGTTGCTCTAGTTCCTCCTTCTCTCTTTGATCTTTCAACAGTTCTTCTTCTACTGACTCTGAACCCTTTGTTTCATTACAGGAAGAAGTTATTCTCTTAAATTCCCTCTCCTTTTCCTCAACTTCAACTGCACTTGTTCTACTTCTCTTCCTTAAATCCATATCTTCAACGAAGGTGGACCTAAAAACAGAAAGCACAGAAATTAACCAAAATATTAAAAAATTAATGAAAATTATGATTTATTAATAATTAATAATAGTTATTCCTCATTAAAAAAAATAGTTGTTCCACTCGAGTTCCAACCCGCCTTGCTCCGCCCCCATTCTACCTCAGCCCGCACCGACTCAACCCTGATTCGTCCCCACTCATCCCCAATTTCCCCGCTCAACCCCAATTCGCCCCTGTCCACCCCACTTTTATTTTTCCTAATTCAAATTGACTTGTAGACGGTAGTATATCTTGTAACATTCA
Organism: Cicer arietinum; assembly: GCF_000331145.2. NCBI lineage: Eukaryota > Viridiplantae > Streptophyta > Magnoliopsida > Fabales > Fabaceae > Cicer > Cicer arietinum. Next base: position 59,651,151 of record NC_021166.2, on the reverse strand, counting down.
AGTCATGTTGGGTTTTAATCCAATCTCAAAACCTTGCAAATCTTGAGGTAACATATAAGAAAAATTAGTATTTAAAATATTTTCTCAATGCATGTAAAAGGATGTTTCTAAAGAATTTGATTCTAGAGGGGTGTATAATCTAATAGAAACAGGATAGAGAGACTTTTATCTATCTTTTATAAAATAAACTCATGCAGACACTTTCAGCATAGAATTACAATATACACAACTAAATCGGCATTGAAGAAAATAACTTGCCTCACAAAGCTGATGTGAACGCCGAGACTTCAACAAGGGCCGAGCGAAAGATGAAGAATGGTGATGAGAGTGTTTGTTTTTTTTTTGGTCAACTACTCTCACTCTCGTTGTCTTTGTTTTTAACCGTTAGGGTTTGTCTGTGAATTTTATTTTGGAACGGAAATATTTTGTAAGATAAAGTCTATTTATTAAATAAGATTGATTTTGATTTTATATTTTTAGAAATATTTAGTTAAAAATAACAGAAATTTATACAATAAGTTATAAAAATTATTTTAGATTTATATATTATCAATTAAAAATTACATTTTAATAATCAATAATTTATATATTTATTATTAAAGATTCTTACATGATAAAAATCATATCTTTTTTGAAAAAATATCTCTCAAAAATAATATTTATGAATCTTTTTTTAAAATAACTTTTTATTTTAATTACTTTTAAAATAACTTAACTAATTTTTCATTTTAAACTTTATTTTTGAAATATAACAAAAAATAATAATACTATAAAAATCATTTTGAGAAAAAGAGGTAACATACGTTCTAATATCACGTTGTTCTTTTATTTTTATTTTTATTTTTTTAAAAATATTAAAATATAGATTTAATCTTTTTTAAAAAGTTCCCTTCAAAATTCTCAAAAAACAAACTCGTAAGTACACTAGAAAATGAGACTCAACTAATAAAGACTTCTGCCAAGAGACAAGTAAAGTTTGGTCACGAGTTGTTTAACCTATGATTTAAATTCAAGTTATCTCAAACGATTTGTTCTTAATTAAAACTCTTTTACCACTTAAGATCAATTATTTGTAATATAATTGTCATAAGAAATGAGACTATGAATTATTACCCTTTAAATTTGTATTTTAAAAGTGTTTTTTAGAATAAAACTTGAGAATATTAGATTAGTATAATGATCCCACTTGTGTTTTGAGAAGTTTTAATAATAGAGTTACATTTCAAGTTGACACTAGTGTGATTTAGTGAAATGACATGGTAATAAAATATAAGCGTAAAAAAATCACACAAGAATTATTTTGGTTCACTCCACGTATGATAATTCAATCGTCACAACTCCTCGTGAGACTTTCACAAGTAAGTTGAACAATCTCGCAACTTAATCTTCTTCATTTAATCACACTTATTATTATTATTATATTTTTTCTTAGAGTGGGAGACTTATTATTATTATTATTATTATTATTATTATTATTATTATTATTATAAATTCATCTCCCTCAAACACACATTTAAAATCAAGCTTATTAAGTAAATGTACAAAATCAAGTTCTTCATAACTTCAAGAACATAAAATACATCTTTAAGAGTAATTGTCTTTTCATAAATGAATTCAATTTCTATTGTTCATTTTCCTTTGACTTAAACAATTGAGACATTTTTCATGTACAAAATGCTTCCATTTTCTTCATCAATGTTCTTGAATGGTTCTTTATTTTTGCACATCGAAATAGATTTAGGTATAATAGACTTGAAATGTTGGTTGTTAATGCGACTGTCTTGGTTAATAGGTTGAGGAATGACCTTTTAAGCAAGATAGTTGATTTCTCATCGTTATTAACAAAATTAATAACGCGTGAATAGCGACAATGATGATGTTGATGTTAACATGAATACGTATAACTGGATAATAAAGTATATGAGAAAGTGCTTGATGAAATATAACCCAACAATTTAATATCACTCTTAAATTTACATGATGTTTGTTGTTTTTCTTTTATCTAATTTATATTAATGAGAAAAATCCTCATACCACTTCACTTTAAACCACAACTTTTTTGAACGACTAGATATTGCACAAGTCCCTATAGATACAATAACTCATATACTTACTTTTGATATAACCAAGGTTTCAACAAAATCTTCATTATGTATTAAAACTTCTTTTATATGCTACAATTCATAAACAAATACACTGTAAATGTCATTAATAATTTAGTTATTATTTAATAAATCATCAGCCTTAATATCATCTAAAGAAAGAGAATGTGCTACTTCCTCACAATGTTCCTTTGGAAAGAAAGTAACAAATAATTTTTTTTTACTCAAGTGTCAAATAAATCTGAATAAAAAACTTCGTCATAAATCTTATAAATTTTTTCTTGATTAGAAAGGGAGAATTATTGAATAACTAGGTTGAGTAGGGAATTTGATCAACAAAATAAATGTCAACAACACGATGAATACTAGCATGATGACATACTTATTGTGCCCTCAATTTATACATTGATTGAGGGCATCAATGTTTTTAAGGGATATAGTTCTTAACCATATGCTTAGCAACTGCATTAGTTTCCATAATTTGAATTTGTTCATGGCTATAAGAGTATTTCTTAAATTAATATTTAAAATATCCAACTACAGATTCACAAAATAATAAAAACTTTATATAATTAATGTAAATTTTATATATATGATTGACGTCCAAGAAGAATATGATCTCGCATATCATATGCATATTTATATCGACCAAAACAAAATGTCTGAAGGTCAGAAGATTGACCATATGTGTCCACTTTGAAGTGTTGCTAAATGATATATCCTTAGCTATTCGCTTATAGTAGGGATTAAGTAACCTCACACTCATATAAATTTAAATATTTATGTTAATTGTCACATTATCAAGTTAGTCGTAAGAGTTTGACATTGTAATTTTAAAAAATATAGATATAAAATGATTATTAATTACCGTAATTTTATAAGTCTGAATTAAATTTGATTTTATCATATCATTCAATTTTCTAAAATTAATATGTCTTTGTCGCATATGCCATAAATTACAAGACTTAACGATATAAGCATAAATCATATTATTATTATTATTATTGTTGTTGTTGTTGTTAATTTTGTTAGAAACAAACACTTAAAGTTGATAATTTCTTCCTTCCTCACTCTGTTTTATCACTGCCTCAACCTTTTACAAGGACACGGCAATCCTATTATCTAAAATAGGGATTTCAAATCCCTTCTTTTTTTTTTTTTTCTTCACACGAGTCAAGTCCAATAAACCATATATTTCTTTGTTCTTTTCCTTTCTTTCTTTAATAATAATAATAATAAAATTAGTTGGTTCCACTTAGAGAGTGAACCTCTCAACAAAAACAATTATTAATTTTATTCCAATTCCAAGTATTTAAGAGTATAATTAGAAAGAAAAAACTCAAGGGGACCAAAGTTAGGGATCTTTTCATGAACAAATGACATGGTCATCATTTATCATCCATCTCATATGAGGCTTCACAAGCTCCCAGATTTTGGATATAGCTCTTTAAATACTAAAAGAATTTATGCAAACATTTATGATACGAGTAGAAAGAGAGGCATAATTATATTTGCGCACTTTTAAGATATTAAGTTGTTTTAGAAATATTTGAATGTAAAAGCAT
>NC_021166.2:59624182-59647443 GCF_000331145.2 Cicer arietinum | reverse complement strand
TGCAGTAAACCCCCTCATGAGCTCTTTTATTTTTATAAATCTGTTTCGGCTCATTCTCTCCCTATTGTCATGCATACACACAAATGATTTTTTGTAATAAGTTTTGAGTACCGTTAGAACTCGCGTGGATATGTTTTGCTTATTAAAAAACCAACGAATATATGCAGTGTTAGGGTTTTATTTTTCAATAATCACTTTTTGAAATTTTTTTTACTGAAATACTTTTTTTTTCAAAATTATATACCAAAATACCTCATTTTATATTTATCCAAAAATCAGTCTTTGTAAATGGTGGCTTCTTTAAGAAAGTATGCGTTTACTAAAATACTTCCTTAAAGAATTTTTCAAAAAAAAATTTCAATTTTTTTTAAATTAATAATATAACTAAAATATTTTCTTAAAGAATTTTTCAAAAAAAAATTTCAATTTTTTTTAAATTAATAATATATATATATATATATAATTCATAAAAGACACAAACATAAATTTTAAATTACTTAGATTGACTAAAATTTCCTGTAATATTTGAACAATGTTTTCGAGTATGACTAGTTAACCCACATAGTCCATATTTTTTAGATATTTTTTCAATTTTTATAAACAAATATATGTGTGTGTGTATATATATATATATATATATATATATATATATATATATATATATATGTTAAATTACATATGTGGTCCCTTAACTTAGTTTCAGGTAACGTTTTAGTCATTTATCGTTTTTTTTCCCGACTTGGTCCTTTATTTTAATTTTAAGTAACAATTTGATATTTTATGTTTTAAAATTTCAACAATGTTATCCTTTTTTATACAAAAATTCAAAAAAAAAAAATTAAAACAAAACTCATAAAATTAATTATATTCTTTAATATAATACAAATTTCATCAAATTCGTAACGCAAATTTTCAAATAAACTCATATTTTCATACTTTATTTGATATTGTTAGGAATAAATGACTAAATCGGGAAGAAAAAAAAGAAGATAAAGAACTAAAATGTTAACTGAAATTAAGTTAAGGGACCACAGGTGATATTTAGCCATATATATATATAATTCATTCATAAAAAACATCACAAATTTTACAAAAGTTACAATAAAATTAATGTTGAAGGTGGTCTTCAGTACTACATTGCTGAGGTTTTCTCGCACGTATGATATTTTGACGACGTCTTGGTGCATCACGAGTTTGTTCTTCTTCCTCGTCTTCTACAGTTGGGGTTCAGCGTGTTTGACAACATTTTATAGAGAATTGTATTGTGCATCTCAACCTAGTGTTATGTCAATTGATGGATGTACCAAGGCGACGTCAAAATCCCGTATTTAAAGAAGTCAATCTATATAATTTAAAATTTGTGTTTGTGTCCTTTTATGAATTATATATATATATATATATATAAATCAATCTATATATTTTTTTTGTTGAAAAATTCTTTAAAGAAGTTGTTATTTACAAATATGACTTGTAGGTGAATTCAAAAATGAAATATTTTAGTAAAATTTTTTGAAAAAAAGAAGGTATTGAAAAAAAAAAAAAAGCAGCAATGTTGAAGTAGTATCAAAGTAAAGCGTGTGATATGCACCACATAAGAAAAAGAGAAATGAATTAGGGGCAGCAAAGCAACAACATATATATTACTTAATTATAATATAAAGATAGTTGCATATATATGGTGAATATCATCACCGGAATTTGTAAATACTAAATAGTACATTACTCCCTTGACACATGCACTTAAACACACAAATCCCGACTTAAATAAATAGCTAGCTTGCTGCCCTAGCTAAACTATTGAACGCCTAATTATCTTCATCATCATTGTCTCTTTCATGAGGAGATCCAAATTCAATGTTAATTCTCATGGCGATAGCATGAATATCCAACGGATTAGTATCACGACTAACAATTACATCAAATGTACGTTCGGGGCTAGAGGGAATGACTGCAATGCAGTATGTTCCTCTCTCATTTGTAATTCTTATAGATCATCCCAAAATTTGTGTTTGAAATTTTCATGAGATCCGTGGGAATTACAATGAGAGAGGAACAAATTGGATTGCAGTCATTCTCTCTGGCCCCAAACATACCGTTGATGGAATTGTTAGTCGTGATACTAATCCGTTGGGTATTCGTGCTATCAACATGGGAATTAACATTAATTGAATTTGGATCTCCTCATGATAGTGATGATGATGTTGTTGTTTCGCTCAATCCTACCTTGCATCTCTACATACGTGCCATGCCAGATACATGGTGTCATGGTGATACCTTGAATTCCACACGAGGATATTGTTCTTCAATCACCAAACGCTGAAATTGTTCCCTAAACTCAGCGGGTGTTTCAACCCTCACACTGTGGTAATCTCCGTTGTCCATGATTCCTACCATATTATTAAATTAACACTATTAATAATTTAATCTAGACTTTAAAACAAAATCTTAAATTTTGATAAATACTTCTTCAAATATATGCACATATTAAATCATCAAGATTTGAAAACCTCAAACAACGTGGAAATAACAAGCTCATTTTTCCAATATTATATCAATAGTTGAAAATCTTCCCTTCAACACTAACAGATGTGTTCATGGCTCCATTTTTGCCTTCACATATTTGATCAATAGGCTATATGAAATGATAGAACCAAGTGCAGTCATTTGTATCTGTTTTTTTTTACTACTTTTAAGCACAAGATTTAATGAGATTTCTACTACCCTTAATAGAAGATAAATATAGATGTCTTTTACTATGTTTGGACCTTGTACTTTGTTCGGGTTGAAATACCCTTATATACTCTCTTAATTAATAAAAAGTTTTGCTTATATAGAAAAATACTAGAATATCATAGTTTAAGGTTCTTGGTTATCATTTCCTCAAGAGGATCAAACCACATATTTTGAGTATCAAGAGTCATTAGCTTTTAATTAAAGCTTCATCATTTACAACAAAATAAGAACTTGGTGTCTTGGAGACCACCATCTCTAACAAAAGAAAGAGAGATATTTGTCTCAAAAACTACTTGTAAACTTGAAAGGAAAAATATGAGCTTTTATCATAAAGACATCAAGAACAAATAAAATCTTTAAGAAGAAAAGTTGTAGAAGGAGGTGAAGAAGAAGTCTTTAGAAGTATGAAGATGAGGAATATTGGTCATTCATACCAATGGGGGAAAGGAGAATTGCTCTTAATTCTTTACTAACACTCTCTCTTTTCTCTCTCTCTCTCTCTCTCAATTCTCTGAGTACTTCTCTCTACTTATTTGTAAGAAGTAACAACCCAATCTTACAGTAATATATAGAAGAATAAAGTCATGTTTAATATATATGTTATTCGCAATAGAAATATATTTATTTATATCCTTGGTATATGTGCTTGATCTTGCTTACACAAAAGATATAAGTGATATATGCATTTGATATTTGCAAGTATATTATTTCTTTTTGGTACATGTAAAAGATATATTTTTTTAGTCCTTTTAAATGTAACTCATTTTGATTTTGGTGCAAGTATATATTATGTGATCTACATGTGCATGTATGCAACTTATCAATTCCTAAAAATAAAACTGATATTTTTTTTGCCTCGTACGTAGCTTATGGCTCAATATGACATGTGACATTTGCAAGTTCAATATAGGTGACAGCTTTGCAGGAATTGATATTGATATGTATATATATGTCCATCTCCAATTGCCATAGTTGGGACTCTTGGGTCTGTTTTTTATTTACTTTTTTCTGGGTGAACTTTATCTTACTTACTTTTACCTTTTGTTTATTTTTTTTTTTTTTTTACTTTCTTAATTTTTATATCCTTCATTTAAATGGATTTTCATGTATGATGGAAACATTGGCTTGATTTTTTTCTTTTACTTATTTTAATTGTTATAGTGAAAAAGAATTCAAGTTAAAATAAGTTATTTGACTTACTTTAAAAAATTACGTACTTTTAAAATTTTGAAAACAACTTTTTTATAGTTAGCCTAAAATTTATATACAACACATTAAAACGATTTAAAATATATATGGATAATCACATGTAGTATTGCAGAAAATTTTCAAATGATCAGTAATATATATTTGTAATAAACCGGATAATATATTATATTTAAGAAAAAAAGAGCTTCCATAAAAAGGAGAGTAGTATAATATTTTATTTGGCTCAATTTTTGAGTTAGATATATGACATATGAAATGGGTTTTAATATGAGATAGAGACATGTAGAATCTCTCTCCATGCCATCATTACTGGAGACATGGGAAATCAAACAAAATTTTGATATTCAAACGTTCCTCTTCAAACGAGGAGTAGGTTTTCCATGATGCCCAGCTTGTCAATTCCTATAAATAGAAATGATTTTCTTTTTTTGGTGTCTAGCTATTGGCTCAAAGTCACCTTTATAAGTGCAATATAGGTAAAAGTTTTGTAGGGATTGATATTAATACGTTCATATATATATATATATAAGTATAAGGTGTCACAAGAATATTTATTATTTATGCAATTAATTAATGCAAGTAGAAATATTATTACGTGACTCAAAGACATTTTTAGATGTTATTCTTTTGCATATTAAATATAAGAGAAAATTAAGTTAATAAAAATTAATATATATATATATATATATATATATATATATATATGTCCATCTCCAATTGTCATAAGTGGGAATTTTGGTTCTTTTTCTTTTTTACTTTTTTTTAGGTGAACTTTATCTTATTTACTTTTTACCCTTTGTTTATTTTTTTACTTAATTTCTATATCCTTCATTTAATTGGATTTTAATGTATGATGGAAACATGTACATTTTTCAAAAACTTATTTTAAGTGTTTTTGTCAAAAACAAAATCAAATTCTCGCACAATCACAAAATAATTCAATTTCCACTTAATTGATAATAACGATGCCAAATTCACTTATTGTAATGTTTTCTAGTATCATTATCATATAAGAATTTCTCTTTATCTAAATTCTAAGACTCATACTCATGTAGGAATTTGCGATTTTGCAAAGGGGCGCACCCAAAAAAAAAAAAGAAGTGAACAATTACATAGTCACATAGATCAATTGGGAAAATAACATATAGAAATGTTAAAATTTAGTTAATTTGTATTCAGAGATTATAGTAGAAATCTTTCAAGTTAAAATGACTGGAAGTTATACAAATGTTGGTAAAAAGGCAAAACTGAATCTTATTTCGTAATTGACGATTGAAATTTTAGTTTTTAGTTTTAATATATTTATATTGGTTTTAAAATATCATAGCATTTAGAAACTTAAAAAATGATAAGATTTAATATTTTATATTGGTCGTTGAATTTTAATTGAAATTAAGAAAATTGAGATAATCTCACATTATTTGAAATTCTAAAGGAAGAGGGAGCTTAATGTTTTGTATATTACTCTAGTTTTTTTTATTATATTTAACACTAATCAGAAACACGTAAGTTTTTATATCATTTTTTTCTCCTTTTATGTTTGAGTGTTATAATATATAAGTTAAATATTTATTTTGGAGAGTGTAAATTTACTATAGATCATGAGAAATTTGATAAAAGTATATGTGTTGTAAGTATATTTCTTGTAATAATTTTCACATAATATAATTATTTAATTATGTGTTTGTTTATTTTCCCTTTTAGTTCTTTGATACTAAAAAAAAATAAACATCATATATAGTATTTGATCATGTAATTTTTAAACTTGAAGCCATTGATATTTGATAATCAATTCATCTAAGTGAAGTATATAAAAAAAATACCTCACCTAATATCAATTTTGTACTTTTATAATCAACTACTTGACTTGATACACTTTTCGAACCTGTTAAAATATTCATGAAAAAAAAAAAAAGACATTGTTGTGCTACATGTCTTATATAAGCATAAAAGATTTCAAAAAGCTAGAGAGAAAAAACCACGTATTACACATGTTATATCCACACTCCAAAATTGGAATAATATGTTGTGGGTTTAATTGTATTTTTTTTTTTTGTCTTCTTATTTTATTAAAATTTAATTTTTAATCTCTTATTTTTAAAATCGATTTTAATTCTTTATTTTATAAATTTTGAGTTTTTGTTGGCAATCTCAATTATTTGATGTAGTATTGTTGAGATGGTTTAAAATGAGGCACATTAGCAATTTAATTCCATGTCATTACTAATAATTTATAATATGTTTTCATAAGTAAATAATATTATTTATTCTATATAATTAATATTTTAAAAATATTAAAAAAATTATAAAATCTGTTGAGGAACCCTAAATTAAGATTCCCAAATCGGTTTTATAAAAATTAAAAATCCCAAATCAGAATTTCTACACAACCCCATTTCACTTCTCAATCTTCAAGAAAACCCAGAAGAAGAAGGAAAAAAATTGAAAATCATCACCTATCATGGGTCCCTAAACACATGTAGAGAAAGATAAACCAAATCCCTCCTAAACAATTATTTGCTACAAAATCCATTTTCACTCCCACCACCACCGTCTGATAATCGAAGCAGTTGCCTAGACCCAGTATTCTCAGGGAATAATTATTAGGCGTAAAAATGACAACGCAATTCGCATATGCAAGTATCGAATTTGTCCTAATTTGGTTAAGAAAATTGGATTTAATTGAGTGCATAAATAAATTTTCACCTCAAATTCCTCAAGCTAATAATATTATTACTATTTTTAAATTATATATATATATATATATTTAATATTTTTAAAATATTAAACTTTAGTTATAATATCATCTCTATAAAAAGTATGATTTTAATTCTATTATTGTATAATAATTATAATAATCTGACTTTTACATTTATTATTTTATATATATAAATGAGTGTGGGACGGAAAAATTCAAAATCAATCGCAAGTGGGTATAGAGACTTAAGTTGCATCTTTTTATTATTTATTATTTTATTAGACTTATTTTTTTACAAATGCTTAATAGAATCAATTTTTTTTGTATAAAATGTTGCATCTTTATCACGATAATTATCTTTTGATGGTTTATTTCTTATTCTCTTATAGGTGGTACACAACAAGGAAGATTGCACTCAATTTTCATTGTACTTTATGGTTGTTTTTAGCCTTATCTTCTCTGTGTAACCAAGTTGATTTGAAGAATTATAACTTTTATTTATTTTGATAATAACAAAATCATTTTGTGAGAACAATTTAAAACACTAATGTTTTGATTAAGCGCACACTTCTCATATTAAGTAAATTTTGTATAATCTTACGTTGTATCATCTAATGATTGGACTAAGGTGAAGAAACACTCAGACTCCACTTCAAATTCCTTATTCTGATTTGTCTCTAGCAAATACAAGCAAAGCTCTGATTTGTTTGCATCTCATGATTACAACAAGCATTTGATCGATAAACTTGACAAACAAGTGATTGTCTACCTTTGATAATGACATTAAACTTCTGGTCGTTTGACTCTGGCAAACAATGTATGTGTATACTATGATGAAAGTCAATATTCTAAAGGAAGACAAATCTCTAATGATATGTATATGCTCTAAAGAAGGCACGACACAATTCTTGCATATCCTCTAATAAACACCTTGAATCAGCTTTTTGTCAAAGATTTATGAAACATGCTCATCATATCCTTTTCTCCTTCTATCTTTGTACCAAGATACCATAATCAATCATAAAGTGTGAATTTCATATAATCCTACGTTGGACTAAGATGAAGAAATCTGCTTCAAATTCCTTATGTTAACAAGCTCGCCTTTGGTGACTCTAGCAAATACAAGCAATGATTTGATTTGTCCACAACCGATGATTACAAGTCAACACTCTAATGGAAGACAAAGCTTTGATGATAGTGTATACACAATTCTTGCGAATTGTGATAAACACACATTCTTTAAACAATTTAAATCTGCTTTGTGTCTGAAGATCTATGAGTCTGAAGATCTATGACAAACTTTTATTTTACATAGTGTTGAGAAATATTTAATACAACTATGTAAACACTCTATTGTGAGAGATTATTTTCAGGCTCACAAATTATGATACTTGGATTTCTTAACAAGTGTGTCTTGTAAATGCCATTTTTTTCGTATCTAAAAACTTAAAAGCAAAGTAATTAAATCAACTATTATACATGCATGCAATAGAAATATATGATAGCATAGACTCTCTCCAAAATAAAAATAAATAAATAAATATTTAAAAAATTAATGTATCTGATTTAATATTTAAATCAAATATATAATTTTTTAAAATAAGATTTTTACCTATATTTTATTGTCGATCGAGAATAATGCACGAAGAAAAACACTAAGGTGAGAAAATGAAAGTAGAGACTTCAGAATAAGGTTGGTAATGAATGAATCAGGTTGGCAAGATCAGAAATCTTTAACGAAAAGTAAATAGATTACCTATTAGAGGTCATCCCATATGACCAAGAGGCAAAAGGTACTATTTGTTTCTTAGTTTGAGACGATAATACCACCCATTCAAACTCCTCACTATTTTGTATACATAAACATGTCAACGAAGTGGTTGTACAAATGTAAACCCATTCCATTTTAATTTTTGAATGCTTATGTTCAATGGATTAATTCATCTCCCTTTATATAAAAGTTGATTGCTCGTTTATGGCCCCATACTTAGAGGTATTAGCACTACATTGGTTATCCAGTCACAAAAATTAATTTTTTAAAATTAATTTTACAATTCAACGTAAAATAATTTATTTTTAAATACGTTTATGTAAATGTGAGTTGAATAATAAATTTAATATTAAAAGTTTAAATTTAAAAATAAATTATTTTTAAAAAAAAAATTATAATTAATTCAACTCGAGTGCAATTAAATATGTCAAAATCATAAACTTAATTTATTTATAGATGAGAGTATAGATGATATTTAATGAAGTTTTTGCCTTTTCATTTTTTTTCACTATCGTGTTTGTAAAATAAAATTAATAATTTAAAAGTAGTGTACATATTAATAATTGAAAGATAAAATTAAAAATTAATTAAAATTAATTAAAATTATATTAAAAATAATATTTATTTTAAATAACATTGATTATGAAAAGAGGAAATAATTTAATAGAAAGTAAAGAAGACAAAAAACAAAAGAAAAAGTTTGTTGAACTACTCCCATCATGGAGATTCTATAATTTCAATGTCTTTAGCCATATTAGCGAGAGCTTCAATTTGCGGTTAATCAATACATTCTTAATTATTTTTTTCCATTTTTGTTAGTATTATCGGGCATCGAGGTAAACTTGTTTGAATTGATTAATGTTCACGTGCCGTACTTGGGACATGATCTTAAATTTGGTCTCAACTCTAAAGTTAGTGTTGAAACCAGAAATTTGCAAGTAACTCAATAATATTGAGAGGAAAGAACTATGTCTATTCAACAAGTGAAAGCAGGCTTATATAGCCTTTTACAAAACAGGAATGAAACAAATAGCCACGTACAACATGACATTAAACTAAGAAAAATGAAACTGATCCTAAAGAATAGGACTTCCCTTAAGACTATGACTTATTTGACAAACGTGATCTAATCATGCACGTTAGATAACAAACTTTGACTAACATTTCATCCCTTAAGCTAATGCCTCTGCAATTTAGCTTACTTCAGTGACCTTTATTACTCCAAGCATGCATCGAAGCTTCTCAAACTGCTCAAGCTTCAGTCGTTTTGTCATTATATCTGCAACTTGTTCTTCAGAGCAGCAAAAAGCTAGTTTCACAACTCCTTCTTTTACCAAGTCCCTGAAAAAATGAAACCTTACTGCAATGTGCTTGCTTCTGCCATGAAAAACCGGATTTTTGGACAATTGAATAATAGAACTATTGTCACAAAAAATCACAGTCTCTTCCTTTTCTTTAGCTCCAAGTTGCTCCAAGATTCTTCTAAGCCATACACATTGACAAGCACAAAGTGCTGCAGCAATATATTCTGCCTCCATGGTGGATAAGCTCACAACAGGTTGCTTTTTCGAAGCCCATGAGACAGCTCCAGACCCAATCATAAACACTAAACCAGAAGTGCTTTTTCGATCATCTAAGTCTCATGTGTAATTGTTGTCAGAATAAGCTATAGGACATATTTTTCTTCCTTCATTCTTGTAGAATATCCCGTATTCTGTGGTTCCTTTTAGATATCTTAAAAGTCTTTTTGTTGCAGCCCAATGTGACTCTTTTGGATTAGCCATGAACCTGCTAATCAGACTTACTCCAAACATCAAATATGGTCGAGTTGCAGTTAGATACATGAAGCTTCCAACAACTTGGTTGAACATTGTAGCATCTACTTCAGTGCCTTCTTCATCTTTTGATAAATTTGTTCCTGGAACAATTGGATTCTTTACTGGATTTCTGTTTCCCATGTTGAACCTTGATAAAACTTCTCGAGCATATCTTCTTTGGCAAATAAAAATCCCAACTTCACTTTATATCACTTCTATTCCAAGAAAATATCTCATTCTTCCCAAGTCAGTCATATCAAACTCTAACTCCATTAATCTTTTAAAATCATCACACAAGCTTCTATTATTTCCAGTAAATATCAAATCATCAACATAAAGGTTAACTATCAAGATGTTACCTTCATTTTCCTTGGTGATCAAAGTGTGTTCACTAGAGCACTTTTCAAATTTTTCTTTTGCAAAATATGTCTCAATTTTGTTGTACCAAGCTCTTGGTGCTTGTTTAAGTCCATATAATGTTTTCTTCAATTTGTATACTTTGTCTTCTTCTCCTTTCTTGACAAATCCTTCAGGTTGTTGTACAAATACTTCCTCCTTGAGCTCACCATGAAGAAAAACACTCTTCACGTCAAGCTAAAATACTTCCCATTCTCGTTGTGCTTGTCAATGTGTATGGCTTAGAAGAATCTTGGAGCAACTTGGAGCTAAAGAAAAGGAAGAGACTGTGATTTTTTGTGACAATAGTTCTACTATTCAATTGTCCAAAAATCTGGTTTTTCATGGCAGAAGCAAGCACATTGCAGTAAGGTTTCATTTTCTCAGGGACTTGGTAAAAGAAGGAGTTGTGAAACTAGCTTTTTGCTGCATGGAACACCATATTTCCTTTGAAGTTCCATTGTCTAGAATTGTTTCTAGAATTTCTCTGTTAATAGCTTGAAACAGGAAATTCTTGACTTTCAAATCTTTAAGTTTGGCCTCTTCCACACTCTTCCGCTGTGCTTCACTTGTTGATGTTCCAATTGCTGGTGCCGGGATTCCTTCTTCTATGAGATGCCACATCTCTTTACTTCGTAGAAAATTCTCCATCGTCATTGACCAATAATCATAATGGGCATCAAACCTTGGAATAACCGGTTGTACAAACTTTTCAGATGTAGACATGCTTGTCTTTTGGTGTTTCTTCTCTCACACTCACGTTACACACACTTTGATCTCTTTGTGTTTCCCTTCTCACACACTCCCACTCCCCACCCAATATTAGGCCTCTTGTGGAGCTCTGATACCAATTGTTGAAACCAGAAATATTGCAAGTAACTCAATAATATTGGGAGGAAAAAACTATGTTTATTCAGCAAGTGAAAGCAGACTTATATAACCTTTTACAAAACAAGAATGAAACAAATAGCCACATACAACATGGCATTAAACTAAGAAAAATGAAACTGATCCTAAAGAATAAGACTTCCCTTAAGACTATGACTTATTTGACAAACGTGATCTAATCATGCACGTTAGATAACAAACTTTGACTAACAGTTAGGCCTTGATTGATTGGATAAGAAAATGTAAAGAGAAAAACGTAGAAATCGTAAAGAGACAATGGATGTTAGATAGATTATAGTAATTAGAGGTAAAGAAGTAAGAAATCAAGTGAATTGACTTATTGTTTGATACAAAAGAGAAATTATAAAGTGAAAGAAGTTGGTTTTCTCTCTTTCTTTGGCATATTTGATAGAAAGTGAAACAAATCTAATCATTTATATAGTTATATAATGTCTGTTATCCTTAAAAGTTTTTTTAAAAAATAATTGAGAAATAAAAAATTACTATTAATAATGAAAACGCTAATAATTATTTTTTTATCTATTTCATGTGAATTTAAATTATGTCCTTTAAAATTAAAATATTAAACTATTATCATTAAGCTGATATCTCAAAGACAAGCATAAGACATGCTAAACTACTAAAAACTAACATTACCACGATTAGTGTAATGTAATTTATGAGATTACCTAACCCTCGTTATCTAATGATATCTAATGATCATTTAACGATACTTCAAAGTGGCACTACTTGAGAGTTAAGTCGTAATTAATCATTCGCCAACAAGATAAGATGATTTGATATTCCCTTGTTGGGAGATATGTGTGTTATTTATATTTTTGTGTGTTCTTTGTGGTTGTAGGATCATGCTTAGAATTATTATATAATATTTGATTATGATATATATATGTTTGATATGTTCAATGTGTCAGGATCATTTACCATGATTACGGAGTATGATTTGAGGATGTTTGCATCGATGTGAGAAAGTGGGAGAAAATTGTGATTACGGAACTTATGAGTGTTAAGGCACACAAGGAATTATAATTGGCATTGGCACTCAACTAAGGCAATGATATGATAATATTGATAATGGTTAAAATGATAAGGTCGTGTATGTGAGTTGGAGATACTTCAATGTTGATGTTAATGAGGGAAATATTCACATAGATTGCATATGAGCTATGTAAGTCTATTTTCATGTATTACAAGGTCAATCTCTTGGGTCATTCCAATTAGGATATGATATATAATTAATTAATGAAGGTATGGTAATTAATTTAACCCAACAACTTGGATTGATTTGACTTATAACATTAGGACTCCATGTTAATTGAGATCTAGAAGCATGTAAATCTAGTAGATACGTTTGTGGATTGAAGATGAAGATGAAGATGAAGAGTGACAAACATGATGATTCTTAGGGTGTTAATTTTTAAACAAAAGAATGGAGAAATGATAATTTTGTGCACTTTTAAAAGATAAGTGATCTAAACGAAAAAAAAAGGGATTGAATTGTTATAAATAAATATGATAAAGAGCCCTAAAGGGTTTTTGCAAGATAATAAAAAATAATCGGACTGGCCAACCGGTTCAATAGGGAACCATACCTATGTCGGTCAAATGAACGTCGAAAATCGTCTTACCGTAGGAACAAGTGGTAGATCGAAAAATCGGGAAAACAATAGTTTGATCGATTATGTTGGTTGGACATGATGTGGCCATGTATGGCAATGAGACAAGTTGGGGGAGGATTTTGCCTCCCTCACCCTCATCCCCAACTAATTAGAATAAAATATTTACTTGCCTCGGTTATTATTGGTGTTGAAATTTGAGTACCTATCTTTACACTCGACGGAGGTTAGATTTTTCTGCTCTAATTTTACACATATTCATATATATAAAATAATAAATTTTAAAGTCATTATTATCATAGTTATTAGACAATAATATTTTAAAAAATAAAATAAAATGAATAAGTACATGTATATAAAAATTTAAAAATGGTGTAATTATTTTACTAGTGACTAGGTTTAGGGGCAAGTGCAATAAGAATATCAATATCCTCAATCTTATTCCCATCTCCGAATTTTAATTTTAAGAAAAACCTATACCCGAACAAAGCAAGTATTCCCCCGTCAAAATCAAGATAAGTTCAGGTAGATATCTGCAAGTGCAAGTTGTATTATCCTGTCTAGTTTGTGGCGACATTAGTGTTGGTGATACTTGCAAAGATCCCTTAAACAAAATTATATTTGATATAGTTAGAGGAGTTCGCAAGGAATTAATGTATACTTGACTTTTTTTTCTAACTTTGAGATATATTATGGACAATTTAGTTGACAAAAAATATTGTTATGATCGACAATGTCATGATCTTAGATTCAATGTGAAATTCAATAGTTTTTGATCTTATTTCATAATCGAAATTATCATAAGTGGATTCATATCTATGTTAAATTTTCAAATCGAGCATACGAGGTTAGACCCAACTTGAAACAAACATTTATTTAAATGAGAGAATCCTTAATGTGTTGCATCATTTGTAGATATGGATGATAATATAGGAGGTCGAGTAACACTTTGTTTAAATAGGTTTGGACAGTAAAAAATTGAGGTTTAAGTCAAACCTATTGAATGTTGCAACATACCAATCTACTTATGGGTTTGTTCTTTTGGTTTTATAAAGTCTAAAAATATATTTTTATATGACATATATAATTTTTAAGATTTAACCTAAATTTTTAGAAAGATTTTTTTACTCCCTTTTTAGAGTGTCTAACTCACATGATAACCTAATTTGTAATAATAAATTTAAATTGGCCATAAAGGTATGGCTAAATAATATCATAAATTTTCATGTATTTATGTGTACTAACATAATTAATTAAATAATTTGATTGAATGGTAAGAGAAGGCTAAATACCATCCGTAGTTCCTTAATTTATTTTCCGTTAACGTTTTAGTCCTTTATATTTTTTTCTTCGATTTGGTCATTTATTTTAATTTTAAGTGACAATATGATCTTTCATGTTTTAAAATGTCAACAATGTTATCCTTTTTTTTTGCCAAAATTCAAAAAATTCATCAAAATTTTTAAACAAAATCCATAAAATTAATTATTATCCTTAATGTAATGCAAATTTTATCAAATTCATAACTAAATCTTTAAATAGACTCATTTTCATCTCTAACAACATCAAATAAATAATAAAAATATGAGTTTATTTGAAGATTTGAGTTACGAATTTGATAAAATTTATATTATATTGAAGAATATAACTAATTTTATGAGTTTTATTTAAAAAAATTTAATAATAAAAATAATAATATTATTAATATTTAAAAAAATAAAAGATCAAATTCTTATTTAAAATTAAAATTAAAATTATAATAAGAATTGAGTATTGTAAACTAGTTTTATAACACTTCCACACATTCCGCATACACATAAGGGTGTAATAGTTTCTTGTACTATGAAACGGTACCGTTTGCAGAGTTTTCTTCTTGTGAAGCGCCAAAAAAGAAAAACAATAGTCTTGAATGAAAAAATCCCCGCAACCCTTCCGTACCAAACCCAATTTCCCCCTTTACACACACACACACACACACACACACACTCTCTCTCTCTCTCTCTCTCTCTAAACCTCACACCGAAAACTACACTCCAATCTTTCGATTCCTACTTTGTTTCCATTTCATAACTACACCAATTTCTCCCCTAAGGACCAGCCGCTACTATTTTTTTTCTCCGCTACCATTGTTTTACCGAGGAATAAGAAAAAGCGTTCTTAGGGTTTTTTATTCTCTGCGACCCTTTCAGCATTTGTGTTCCCTGCACCTTATTCTAACGATATTAGGGTTCATCATTTTGGGGCTAATTTTTGTTCTTTTTTTATTTGGAACTAACTAAATTGTTTAAGATGTATGCTGATCGGGTGGAGAGTGGAACGAGAAGGTCTGTGAAGGAACGTCTTGATGGGAATAGCGTCACTGTCTCTAGTCGGCAGCAACGCCAAGTCACTGGGAAAAGGTTTTCACTTCTCAATCATTCGTGATATTATTCTAATTTTATTTATAATTAGTTTTTTTTTTTTTTGATGTTTTATGTGTGGTTATAGTAGTTGTTTAGTAATATAATGTTTGATTTTATGTGGAGTTTTAGTGATGTATTGTTTGGTATAGAAATTATGTAGTTTTCAGTTGTAAATTAAAATATTTTTAGGATGAGGATTTAGGTTGTGTGGTTACATGAATTGTGTATTTGTAGGCCTTTGTTTTTCAAGGTATATGATTACAAAGAAATAATTTTGTTTACAGGCATTTGTTAGTAAATTAGTTGTCATGTTAGTTTCCCGGGTTTGAGTCCAGGGCCTCCTTCTTAAACTCCTTCGGGTGTCTCTTAGCTCACCAACTGAGCTACCTACGCAGGACCAAAGAAAGAAATGTTAGTTTTAGGTAAATATTCAAAAACTTGTTTGGTTAAGCCACTAGGATTGAGGGAGGGGTGAGGAGGTTTTTGTGTTCAAACCTTATTGTCATTGTTGTATTAAAAAAAAACATGTTTAGTTGATATTTAATATTTTTTGGGGATATTTTTCAAAATTTAAATAATTGAAGATAGAAGTGAGAGTGGTATAAGTGCAGTATTTTCACATCCAGCTGGTAAATACACCAACCGTTAGTGAGGGGCCAAGGTGAGAATAATCTGAACTGTCACAAGTTTGTGAATGCTGAAGAGAATGTCTCTTGTGTAATTATATCTTGGCTGTTGATGGAAACCGTTAGACACCAGACAGGCTTTATACTTAATCAATTATCTAGGTTTTCCTTAACCTGAAACACCCATGTATAGCCAATTGCAGTTCTGCCAGAAGTTGGAGGGGCTAAAGACCAAGTTTGATTGGGCAAAAAAGCATCAACATTTTTTTTGATAGGAAAATGTTAGAAGTTAGTGTTTATGTTAGTTTCTCGAGTTTTGAACACGAGACCTCCTTCTTAATACTCCTTTGGTGTCCCTTAGCTTATCAACCAAGCTACCTACGGGGCACAAAGCATCAAGATATGATTTCCTAGCAGCTTTCCACTGAAGTATAGGGCCTGTTTAACACTAGTGAATAGTGAGTTCCATGTTAGTGAGTAAGCAACAAAATAAGATGTAGCCGAAGGCGGGACTTAACAACAGTGCCAGATTTGGACTTTGGAGTGAGTTTACACTTTTCATAGGACGAATATAGCTAGACCTGGGGGTGGAGGTAACGTTGGGGTTATGGGTTGCCTACCAAGCTAGTTTGAATAATTTACGAGAGTAGGTTACTAGTATGGATTTGCTTATGGGAGAAGTTAGACAGAGCGTCTGAGAGACCTCACAAGACACAGATACGAAGAATAGGAAGCTGAGGGAGCTTTTGAATACAAGTTATACTTGTAGGTGTTCATGGAGAACTAGATGAGTGAACTTTTGAAAAAGTTGATTGAGTTACTGAAGCGGATCTCAATATATGCCAGATGTTATTTTTCAGCTAGAAGACTCAGTAAGCCTTAAGAGTGTATTGGAAAATTTATTCAAACTAGCTTCCAGTGATGAGGATTACACGTTCTGTTAATTTATTGAATACAAATTATACACTTTAGAGATAACACTCTGTCTTTCTCATTATCATTCTTTTTCTTTTAAATTCGACCACTTTCTAACCCAACCCCAATGGTAAACAGATTATCTGTGACTCCCAGAGGATACCACTCTTAGGAGCAGCTGACCTTACCAATATGCGTTGGAAAGGTCAAATCCACCCAATATCTCTTCTCTAGCCAGTTCCTTCATTCTCTTTGTCCCACTGCCGATTTCTAAAAGCATTTTATCCAACTAAATTCATACCTTCCTTGTTTCTCTTACTCCTACTTCCTAGTGTCTTGGTAGATACATGACATCTTCTATTCATTTTCCTTCTTGCTCATACGAGCCACAAACCCACTGATTCCGCTGTATTTTTTCCTCACATAGAATTTATTATGAATATTTATGACAGTATCTATCACTAATCTGGAAAATATTAGCTTCTGTTAAGTGATGCTGAAGTTCAATGATGGGCTGACATGGTTGCAAAATACTGCATGAATCAGTTCATTCTGTACTAGTAATGTCAGATTTCAGATATGTGACATTTTTTCATTTATTCAGTTTGCTTTTTACATAGACATGTTCATAGGCTACCATAGAAAATTGGGCATTGGGATTGATTGACATCATTGGTCGGCTGCATTCTTTTGCATTTATACACACAGAATAAAGAAAATATTTTGTTGTTTACTTGACCATCCCTTAGTTTTTATTAGATATATAAATTAGTTCATTCCGCAAGTTTTACACTGCATTCTGGGTACAGCTATATTATCTCCTGTTGCACAGATCTAACACTTTTGTTGCATAATCTGAAGATATTCTGTAGCACCATATATTATCAGGTCATTTCCATTGGTATAAACATTGTAGGTAGAACATGCATTTAATGTCTTCGATTTGTAATTTTGACAAATGACAAGTTGAAACCAAGTCTCGTTCATTCATCTGTTTGTTGGGTCTAGTATATTCCACTTGATCGGTTGCTCGTAACAGCTTCGAGGACTAGATGCCTATAGCAAGTTCATCTTGGATCTTTGAATGCCTATTGACATCAAACATGAAGATATACTTATTTTTTTGGCAGGCAGAGGCAAGATGACAAGTGGGAACATGATCTATTCAATGATGATGAACCCTGGATCACTAGTATGGACTGATTCTGTTATTCTCATATGCAAGTATAAGTTACCACTGTTGTTGGATGTCAATAGTTCTTTTTTTATGGGTTTTGACTGTTTGTTAATGGCTTGTGAAGATCGCAAAGTTACTCGTCAAGATCTCCGTGTTAAGCTTCAAAAGAAAGGTCTTCAACCTGATACCCAAAGTGGAAAGAGTTCTGCTCCAAACATCCGGGATCTTCGTGAAAGACTATCAGGGACAATGAATTCACAGCCTAAAAATACCGATCCACCAAAGTCAAAAGTGATTGCTAAACCGAGCAGTAAAAGTGCTGGTGTTGAGGCTCCTGCAGTCAAAAGACCTGCTAACCCAGCTCCTAAAAGGGCACGGAAGGTAAAGGTCCTATTGTTGTAACTTTTTTAAGTAGTCCACTTAAACCTATTTCTTGTGGTATGTGATGTCAGTCTTAGTCCACATCATGTTCCATTGTCCCTTTTTCTTTTACATGTAAGTGTGCTATTGTATTTCATGTCAAACAAGTTATATCTTGAGATACGCAAATTGAAGAATTGAGCGTGAAGAATCCATTTAGATTTCTTCTCATTTAGTGCTTATAGAGGGTATATTGATGGTAAGCTATAGTATACTATAATGCAATGAGTTGGGTTATGGAGTACAAATAAAGTGCAACCTAATGATACAACGCACCTGCCATGTAGGGTCTAAGGAGGAGTCTGATCCATTGTGGATCTATTATAGACACCTTACCTTATATTTTCTTGAGGACTCGAACATTTGACCTTCTAGTCTCCTGGCAACAACTCCAACCCTTATGCTAAGGCTCCATTCTGGTAATGGAGTACAAATAATTTTTAAAATTACTTGAGTGCAAAGCATGCATAGACAAAGGTATACTGTGAAGATTTATATATGAACCATTATTAGAAGCATTTTCTTCCAAAATAAGTCCATCGAACTTCAGTTGAGTATGATGTCCCCAATATGCTAACTCCTAGAATGCAATAAGTTCAAAACTAATACATTATTGAATTAAATACAATTCAACCTATGTCAAATATAGTTCTGTTCGAGTGTATACATACATAGTTGGTTCAAATGTATACAATAGAGCTGGTTCCTATACTTGTGGATGTGAATAGTACCCTTCAAATCAACATCAAGAAAGTAGTAGTTTCAGGTGTTAGGCTGTTGGTGTGCTTGTTGATAGTTATTTTATGTTCAATCTAATATATTTCCAAAATATATGTGTATTTATTTTATAAATTTTTATTTTCTCCTTAATAGATGAAACTTTGCTAATTTATGTTCATAATAGGGAAAACTCACTTTCCATATTTTTTTTTACCAAATCTCTCTATACTAAATAAATAAAAGAAAATTAAAAGAATATAAATTCTATTTTTTTATTTTACAGGATGATACATCAGTGGATGAATTTTTGCTGTCCTTGGGTCTCGAAAAGTATCTCATAACTTTTCAGGCTGAAGAAGTATGTCATACTCCTTTTATCTTTTTCCCCCCATTAGAGAAAGTTCATTATCATAACTGGGTTTTAATTTGATTGTCAAGAGTTAATATTCTATGTAAAACCTGTTTTTTTTTTTCTTTTCTTTTTCTTTTCAGGTTGATATGACAGCTCTCAAACATATGACTGATGAGGACCTCAAGGCTATGAGTATACCAATGGTATGCATCAAGCTAGTATTGAGCTTGTGTTCTATTTTTTTCTTTCTTTTTTCTTTGTTAATATTTTTAAGTTTAACAGGTAATTTGATTTTTGGTTTGCAAAACTGTCCCCAAAATATCATGTTTTTAAAGTTCCTTTTTTGTTATTTTTGAGTTTAGTAACTAGATGTTGACAGTGAAAACAACTTCTACATAGATATTCCATCATACTTCACCATCATGTCACAAGGTAAACATGTTTCATAAAGTAATGTTATGATGTGATAAGATGGTCAAACATTACTAGACATTGTGTATATACATTTATTTTGTGGACGTGTAGTTATTAAACTCTAGTTTACAGTAGTGCTGCCGGATAAGCACGCTCTTAGGTTCGATCTGTCATCCATTTGGTAATACTCTATATTTTGTTAAAAACACATTATGATTATGCTTTACCGGTTCCAGGGGCCAAGAAAGAAGATACTTTTAGCTTTGGATTCAAAAGTCTAAACATTCAGTGTTGAAATTGACGTTCTTCGCTGGATGAACCTGGACCTGCTGCTTACGGACAATGGGGGAAGATTGATTAGTATCTCAAAACTAAGTGTAATAGCATGTTTCTTTGACTATTTTCATTTTTCTTGTCTTACTTCCCCTATTTTTTTTAAGACATGAATCAGATTAGTTTTGTAGTTTATTTGGCAAAACCCTTCAATCTCCTAAATTTCTTAATTGTACTTAGTTATTAATGGATTTCAAAGGAGTTTGCCTTTTAATTTGTCCAAGGTTTGAACACTTGAGTGCAAACTTGAAATTTCCCATTTTGTCCAAACTAAGAGCTTTTTTTGGATGCCTCGAGTGGCGTAATGTTAACTCTACCACCTGGCAAACACGGCTATCCTCCCAAACCAAACATATAGGAAAATTTCTTATGAGGCTATCCTCCCAAAATTACTCAACTTAATTTGGAGTTATAATGTTATGGGATCTCAAACAAAAATAAGTATTTTGTTGCAACATGTATTAACTATTAGTTCTTATGTTCAGAATATTTGGTTTAATTTGTTACACTTATTTTGACCCTTCTAGAAATAGGGGATTCACTTGAGAGAAAAAGTTTAATAGTTATTGATTAAAAATTAGTACGAGTTGATATTTAACCAATTTCTTAATTAATCATAATTTGAACCTTTGATTTTTCAATAAATGGCTACTAACTCAAATGACATCGATGAGTAGAAGCATTTTTCTTAATTATTGCATTCTAGGAGTTAGCATTTTTCTCAAATGACAGGATGAGTAGAATCATAATTTGAACCTTTGATTTTACAATAAATGACATCGATGAGTAGAAGCATTTTTCTTTTAAAGCGATCGTCGCAAAAAAATTAGTGACGAATAGAAACAAAAGCAACGAAGGTCAATGATCAACAAATTAAAAAGAATTTCCGTATTCAATTCAAAATCTACCAAATTAAAAACGAAATGTGATGTTAAATAAATAAATAAAATTTGCATTCTTTCTCGTGCTTAACATTTAACATTATATGCCTTTGCCTTATGCAACAATCCACTTTCCAAACTAAATTGATTATGAGTTAAATATTTAAACTTAACTATGAATTAAATACTTAAAAGTCCAAAGAAAGGATTTGTGATTGCAGAATTTAAGACAGAACCAGCTGAACTTAGTAGTTCCATGTCAACCTTTTCACTAGGAAGATACAAAAAGTCGTCCATTCTCTCAAAACCACATAGCTCAAGAAACTCTACACCACCATTCAAACTTCCAACTCTATCCTGTTAAACAAAAATGTGGCATAAAAAACTGAAACCAAATATTACATGTAACACTTTTGAATTTTGTAATGCTGTATTTTAAACCCCACTGCAATTTAACACCACAAAATCAATTTTAAAAAGACGAATTAGATTCAATATAAAATTAATTTTTGTTTGCTTCCGCTCGAATTTAAATAAATAGTTAGTAAATGTATCCTAAGAAAAAGTTATGTAACTTTAGAACTTACAACAAAAAAATGTGTTTAGTCTACCAAGAATTTTTCAATGTCACAAACTATTTTTTTTTTGTGCTTTATATGCATGATAACAAAACAAAAAACACAATGAAACTACCAATCCACAATGAATATGTTTTGCTTAGGAAAATGTCTTACCTGGAATAATGGATTGCTCAATCTGATTTTCCTGTACTTTTCCTCATTTGGATTCTTGACAACATTTCCAACGTACACTAGAAGTGTTTCAAAGGCCCTTCTAATTCTTGCATTCTCACCCTATAAATAATTTGAATATATATATAAAACAAACATATGAAGAAAAATAATGTATGTATCGATACTACTAATAGTAACAACTAACATGTCTATTAGAAACCTATGTAGAGACATATTTAGAAAATTTCAAGATCATATACTATAAATACTTATATAAATAATACACGAATTTCATTAAATAGATTTGACTCCCTAATTATTGTGTTACATCGATGTCTAGTATATGTTTCACCTTGTGTTCGCGTTTGAGAGACCTCAAACATTCTCTCAAGTGTTCAATTTTTGTGGTTGTATAAATAGGCTTTGAAATCTGAAAGTTCCATTAAAATGTGTTAATGTTAGATGACATTAGCATCAAATGGAAGTTGAAAGCAAAATTTGATATCAAATTGAGAGTCCAATGTAAAATTAAAAAAGATGTTAATCATATTATATACCTTTTTTTGATTTATTACAATGGCTGGTGATGTCACAGTTGCTTGGTTTTCTAATGGTAATCCAAGTATAGACCTTCTATTTAACTGTAAAGGTAAAGTTACAAAAAAAAAAGTGTCATTTTAACATTCAAGACTGCCAATAGATTGATATAATTAGTATAATATTTCTTGCAAAGTAATTAAATTGACTGTTTGTCACGTAACATACATATTAGTGTTAGATAATATTATTATATATTAGTAGTAAGGGTATTTTAGACAATTCTAGACAATTCTATTCTTTTATATATATACTCATTGTAACCCTATTAACTGTGTTTTTGGTTCATTCTATGTTATGAAACCCTAGCGTGGTTGTTTCTCTTCTTCCTCTTGCTTTCTTTTTTCTTTGTTAACATGGTATCTAGAGCCTATTTCGATCCTCCTTGAACGATCCCGCCTCTATTTCGCTGTCGAGTTCCCAACAATTAGGGAATATAATTATAGTTTCTCTTTTCTAACATTCCAATATTGTGAGATTTTTTCGTTAAACCGTGTCCCAATTCTGCTTTACCCTTTCTTTGTAGCTTTTCGTTTATTTTTAG
>NC_021166.2:59605629-59623498 GCF_000331145.2 Cicer arietinum | reverse complement strand
TGATTTTTGGACAGAAGGTTTACGACATTCAGGTCTTCGTCTTCAACAGTCGGATCGGTAAACCGACGTCTGTAGGGGGGAGAAATCGTGTTCGCACAGCACCAGGTTATCCCTAATTTATTTTGTCTCAGTGATTGTGTTTGTCTCATTATTTGTATGGCTTTGAGAGAAGGTTTGGAGGTTCATTGTGTTGTTTTGAAAAATGGGTTTTGTGTTAATTTGTATGTTGGGACTTCTTTGGTTGAAATGTTTGTGAGAAGTTTGGTTTCTTGGACTGCTGTTATTGTTGGGTTTGCTAGGTGTGGGGATATGAGTGAGGCCAGGAAGCTTTTTGATGTTATGCCTGATAGAGATATTGTTGCTTCTAATGTTATGATTGATGGGTATGTGAAAATGGGGTGTATGGATTTGGCGAGGGATTTGTTTGATAAGATGAAGGATAAGAATGTTATTTCTTGGACTAGTATGGTTCATGGTTATTGTGAGGATGATGATGTTGTGGTGGGGAGGTTTATGTTTGATTGTATGCCTGTCAAGAATGTGCTTAGTTGGAATGCTTTGATAAATGGTTATGGTGTCAATGGTTGTGCGAAGGAAGCGTTAGAAGTATTCGCAGCAATGTTACGGGAAGGATTTGAACCGAATGAGATAACAATGACTAGTGTGTTATCTGCTTACCATTGTGGTTTGGTAGAGGAAGGAAGAAGATGCTTCAAAGAAATGGAGAGATTTGGAATTGTGCCTCAGATTGAGCATTATGGTTGTATGATTGACCTTCTAGGAAGGGTTGGATACTTGGATGAGGCTGAAAATTTGATCTTCTGTGTTGTCGCTCTGTCTGTTGCTTCTTCTGTTTGATTGCTAATCTCTCTAGTGATTTGCTTTGTTGCTTCTCTCTTTGTTTAGTTTGGTTTGATATGATTTAGTTTTGTTTGGTTCTATTTGGTTTGGTTTGTTTGGATTTGGTTTCGTGGTGCTACTTCTTTGGTGGTTCCTATCTGTTGATTTTGATATGGTTGTTGCTCCTTGGTTTGTTTGGATTTTGTTTCGTGGTGCTACTTCTTTGGTTGTTCCTATCTGTTGATTTTGATATGGTTGTTGCTCCTTGGTTTGTTTGGATTTTGTTTCGTGGTGCTACTTCTTTGGTTGTTCCTATCTGTTGATTTTGATATGGTTGTTGCTCCTTGGTTTGTTTGGATTTGGTTTCGTGGTGCTACTTCTTTGGTGGTTCCTATCTGTTGATTTTGATATGATTGTTGCTTCTTCTTTGGTGACATCCCTCTTGTCCCCCCGGCTGTCCAACTACCTCCTGCGATTGTTGATCCTCCTCGTTACCCCTCTCGTCATCATCTTCAGCATAGAATCATTACTCTACCGTTTGTCTCTTCTTCTTTACAGATTGCTGATTTGTTCACAAAGATGCATTCCATTAAACGTTTTCGTTTTTTTTAGTTGACAAACTCTCGATGCTCCATGTTAATGCATCGTGAGTTTGAGGGGAGATGTTAGATAATATTATTATATATTAGTAGTAAGGGTATTTTAGACAATTCTAGACAATTCTATTCTTTTATATATATACTCATTGTAACCCTATTAACTGTGGTTTTGGTTCATTCTATGTTATGAAACCCTAGCGTGGTTGTTTCTCTTCTTCCTCTTGCTTTCTTTTTTCTTTGTTAACAATTAGGACTATGTATGCTTTTCTCGATAAAAATAATGGAAGTTACAAAATTTTATGCGAATATTTAAAAAATTCAGTTATTTAATTGGATAAAGAATTACAAAATTGGTTAGCAAGTGCTAAATATACCTTATCCTGCTCTAGTTTCTTGAGAATGTTTTCCCTAGCTCTTTGTTCTTCTTCTTTTTCTGCTTTTCTCAAGGATAAATTCCTGATTAATTGAATATAAGTGAGTTTGAGTAACTAATTTCATTACAAAAACAGAAAATAAGCAACTAGTAAATATTAGATATACCGTTTTCTTTCATTTTCTTCTGCGATTCGCTTCGCCTCAAGGAGTTTTTTACCTTCTTGAATCCTCTCCTTAAAATCATAGCAATAAAAAGAAATGAAAGTCTATGCTGACATGTTTTATGAATAATTAACCGCTAGAAATGACCAATTTACGACTGTCCTCGAGAAGATTTGAACTATATCTTTTGAGATACACAATCAAACACTAAGTTCATGTGTGTATGAAGAAGTTAATAATTTAAGTTACCTTTTCCCTTTCCCTTTCCATCATTTTGTCTTCATTCCTTTTCCTCTTGCCTTCTTGTTCCCTACAATAGTGAAATATTCATTTTCTATAGTTGTCTATAATCAATAGTTAGACTATTTTAACATGTCTAAAAAAAAGAATTGCTATAGTACATAAAAAATGAATCATAACAATTGCTATTATAGAAGAGAGAAGGTACACAAAACCTTAAATTATGTGCTTTCATTCTCATTTCTTTTGTGATGGTGAATGATTGAGAGCTATCATCAATAATATCAATGTCTACATCTACCTGTTAAAATGGTAACAATTAAAATTAATTTAAATCAAAATTTTAAATTATAGTGATAATTGTTCTTGTGTTCCAATGTGACCGCAATATTGTAGTTGCAATACAACTGCATAAGCCTCTTAAATCACTAAATTGAGGTTACAATTGTAATTGCGAATCGAAATTCAAAATCATGATGTACCTCTTTAACCTTTGAAGGAATCAATTTGTAATTTGAAAAATTAAATAACAAATACACACTATAGAAACTATAAAAATAAGAAGGAAAAAAAGGGTGTGAAATTACCAATGGAATCTCATCAATATCAGTGTCATTCTCATGATCAATCATCCAAGTTATAGCTTCCTCTAAGCTGGTATTGCCTAGTACAGCAAAATATTTATGTGTTTAAGCACAAAAAGCACAATTCTAAGGTATGTAATGAAGAAACAAATTGTTAATAGAAGCTTCAAATAATGTGTCATCTTTAATCAAAGCATTAGTGCTTGCTTAGTTAGAAAAGCAAACCTAATACATTGTTACAATGAGTATTAGGTAGATAAACTTCAAGTCTCATTTTCAAACATTTTCCTAAATAATGATTTAAAAAGGTAGAGTTTAAAATTATATCATCAAATGACAAAAATTTAAATATTCTCGAGAACGATTGTAAAATGATTATTAATTAGTATCACTTTAATTAAAAATAATTTTTCCTCTCTCTAGTTAAAAAAAATTGATTACCAAGGTGTATTTAAGATAATTCAACTAAAGAAACTTAACATTTCATTTTAATTTCGTGTCTATGAATCATAATTCATGTAATGAATCAACTAACCAGAATAATACAATGCTCTTGTTGCCCTTGCATGTGGAAATCCCATTATTTCAAGGTCTTCAAGTAACTTTACATTCACTTTTGGAACAGCCATTTGTACAAAAATAAAATGATAGACTGCAAAAAATACATAACACAGATCATATGACACCAAAATATCTAATAGTCAGATATTAAATATTGTTTCTTATACACTTGTATAGAACGTCTAACACTAGCATATATTAGTAATGTCTACGTATAACAATTTCAGTGTCATGTCTAATGTCGATGTTTATATCTGTGTTACCTCACAAATTACATAA
Source organism: Cicer arietinum (assembly GCF_000331145.2). Taxonomy (NCBI): domain Eukaryota; kingdom Viridiplantae; phylum Streptophyta; class Magnoliopsida; order Fabales; family Fabaceae; genus Cicer; species Cicer arietinum. The sequence continues at coordinate 59,619,858 of NC_021166.2, read as the reverse complement.
CACCGAAATTATTAGTATGACATGTTATACATAAAAAGTGTGTCAAATGAATAAGACACAACAATGTCTAAAACAAAAATGATAGATGAAGGGTTCAAAAACATGAAGTGAAAAAAAGGGTGTAGCATATAAGTTTCACAATATAATACCTTTTACAAATTACAAGTGATAGAAAAAGTAAAAGGTAGCTAAGGAAGCTATGATATGTTGATGTTGGGTACAAATGTGTTTACAACTCTTCTAGTGACTTAATTGAAGGAAAACCATGTATGCAAGAAACTAGAAGATTGAAATGCTATGAAACTTGGAAGATGATTATTGTAATGTGTCTAGAGAATTTGAGAAAACATAGAAACAAATTCAGGGTTTTTCATACTTCTCATTTTATTTGTTTCTTTTGCTTACAACATTCTGATTCTGATTCTGATTATTTTCCTTTTGGTTTGCTTGATTGCTAAGAAAAGAACTTCATGCCATGCATTTTTATTGAGCACCACTTTCTCAAGGTATAACTTATAATATAATTTTCTAGTAGTTTGAGCATCACACTATATGTAAGTACTAAGTAGCTTCAATCAAAGCAATTAAGCATTTGTTTGGTTCTGCCGTGGCTTTTATGGAATCGCACAGGATTTTTACGTTTGGATAGAAGCTTAGTTTTATAGCTTCAACATTTTCACTTTAAACTTGCCTTAAGACGCGTATTTGATGATCAAATATAGAATTGATTAGTTAGTTACATTAATTAATTATTTTATATTATTAATTTGTTGTTTATTTAATTAATTATATAAATCTATATGTAATCTTTTTTGTATTTAACTATCTCAATTATCAATATCAGTTACTTTTTTCTATTTATTTTTTATTAATTGTTTAAATAAAAAATTGTAATAGTTATAATAAATTATATCTATTTCTTTCGTGTTAGTATTCAATTATTGTGTATCAACCTTTTCATTATATAAAAAACACATAAAAAAACTTAAGAAAATAATTTATATTTTTATACTTAGATATATTTAACTAAGAAGTTTTTTTTTTTTGACGAAATGTTAATAATTAATAATTATGATAGTTTCTTTTTAAATCTGAGAACTTCTTTCTAAAACTCGTTAAGTGGTCATTAACTCATCAACAAGGGACATTAAGAAACTAAATTATCATTTTACAAATTGTAGAAACTAAATTATCACTAGTAAAAAGAACTAATTTTTTTTATATAAACAAAATTTAGGGTGAAGGGATCAAAATAACTAAATTATCTTACCTTATAATGTGCATTTTTTTTGCAAGTGTCTTACTAATTAATTAATTTATTTATTTTTGTCTTAGAAAAGATAGTAATATTGACATTTATCAATTGAACTAGGGTTTAAAGACGTTTTAGTAATTAATATTATTAATATTTTGTTGAGGGTAGTGATCAAACTGCAACCTTTTTATCATTTTCTCTTTAGTTCTCTCATCTCACACACCAAGTCAAATCTTATATCCCTGAATTTATATCAAATGGACAAGAGGTATATAAAAAATAAAAATAAAAAATTATTTAATTGAATTGTGGTTAATAATTTTAAATTAACATTTATTTTAAGAATGTTTCTTTTCTCACCTCTCAATATTCTCAAATCCATAAAAATACACGTCTATAATAAAAAATACACTTTTAAATTAATCAATTCGAACAAAATTAAAGGATTTTAAGAAGACTTAAAAATGAGAAAAATACATGTCTATAATAAAAAATACACCTTTAAATTAATCAATTCGAACAAAATTAAAGGATTTTAAGAAGACTTAAAAATGAGAAGAAGAAAAAACTTTAAAATCTAAAAAGTAAGTAGTTGAGTGCTGAGGCCCAATAAAACATGACCCGGCCCAATCACCTATTCGGATCTACTTGGTCGTGTTTTGGTAACTCGACCTACTAATTGGTTTGTAATTTTGTGTAGACACTTCGAGAAAACATTAAACACAGTGAAAATACAGAGACAACACAACACCATCACAAAAAAACTAAATACAATTCCAAATCGAAAAAAGAGAAAAACTAAGACAAAGAGATTTTTATGCTGTCATTGGTTTCTTGAAAACATGTCATTGTTAGGAAAGAGAGGCAGAGAATTAAAGCTGTTAATGTCATGCCCTTCACTCTCAAATTCAAAAATAATTCAATTTATTACTTATGATGATAAAAAAATCGACCTTGGTTCCATAGCTAGAAATTTTGGGTTAGACCCATCAACGTTGAGGTTGAATGGTTACTTTATAAGTAGAGGGGTTGACCTAATTTCTTCCTCTGTTACTTGGAACTCTCTTCTCTCTTTCTTCTCTTCTAAAGGTTTGTCTACTGGAAAAGATTACCATGATGCTCTTCTTGTCACTGCCAAAGTTGGGAACAAGCGTATGTTTGTTAACTCTTCTTTCTTATTGTTTTGTTGGTTTTACTTTTTCTTTAAAATTTTGTGGCAATTGGTGGATATAGTTACTCATTGAAACATCCCTATATGTGTTGTTTTTAATAATTTTATGAACTAAACTGACTAAAGAAGAGCACATTTTAGACCAAACTCACTAAGAAAAGAAAAAGGGTATCTTTTGTAATTTTAATACATTCGATTATTGTTATAACTACATTTGACACATCTAAAGATTATGAGTGTTTAATCTTGAAACAATTGAAGGTATAATTTTGATTAGTTAAGTGAATGGCTATAATTTACCAGAAACCTAGATTCTAAGATGACATTAGAAACTATCTTAGTGAATAATGGTTATAATGAGGCAAGGTAACACTCACCCATTAGCTAACTTTTGAGGTTGAGTTAGGTCAAAATTCAATTTTTATTTATTTTTTAGACAAAAAAAATGATATTTAGTTATATCAATCAATTTGGACAGCTGCATGTGCTTTTGCAGGAGGACATGAGTCACAAGATTTTCAAAATGGGATTTGCAAGGTGATAGAAAGTGAGTATGCTGGTAGCTGTAGAGGGAATGAACTTGACGATATCAACTTGTTGAAGAATAAAAAGTTGAGAGAGAGCAAATCAGGTATATTTCTTATGTTATTTGTGAAGATTGTTACAATTGGTATTTGAATTAATGTTCCCTTAAGTAAAAAAGAATTAATGTTCCAATTGGTGAGTATAACTTTTCAGTCAGTATTCAATTGGTATTTCAATTGTTTGATTTGAGTTAGGCACAATTTTTAATAAAATAATTAGTTTTGTTGATTATAATGATAATGAGTTTCATTTACTAAAATATCCTTATTAATAAATTTGATGAATTGAGATATAATAAAATAAGAGTATATCAGTAAAAAAAAAAAAGTAATTAATGTTGTATTGATATTGTAAAATGATAAATAATATAAGACAGAGAAAAATACATTTAAAATGAGTCAGGTTGAGTATAAAATGAAAATATATTTTAAATTGTTTTTAACTTATATTTTGTTTTATATTTTTCTTTTGCTTTTTTTTTTCTTTCCAAAAGGTGAGATTCTGAATGGCCTAAACTGCAAGAGAAAGCAACAATTTGAAGATGTCAACCAATTCAAGAAGTCAAAAATAAACGAAGACAAGTCAGGCATTTCACACAGCCAGTTTACATGTAGTGTCACGAGTAAGAATCTGAAGCGATTCAGAGAAGATGACACAATTGTAGCAGCTAATTACAAAAGGATTAGATAAAATCTCACTTAGGAAAAAAAAATAGAAGTATAGATTTTTTACATGTCCTTTGCACGCTCTTAAACCTTTTGTATTATGTACTATTGAAATGTCAAAGAAATCATAGATTTTGAGGTGCCTCAGGAAATTAAGTCAAAAGTTGCAATTTCTATTAATAGTAATTAAGATGTACCAAAACTTGTTTAGAACCAGTTTGTTGGTTTACACGCGTTAACTGTAATCATGTGTGATTCCGATCAATTAAAACAGGCATGAATGCAAACACATTACACAGTGGAAGTAAAGCTATATTGTACATAATTAGTTCTTGATCAGAATATAATACACAACTAACACTATCAAATTGGATGGTATCATTTTGAGTAGTATTGCCATACAACAGCTATTCCTGCAACCAATAGTACTTTAAGAATCAATATTGGATTAATGAAGGATGATGATGATTGTTGTTCTGGTTGAGTGGATTCTGATGATCGCCCCCTAAGCCTTGCAGGCAATTTATTTAGTATTCGACGAAGGAACGCAACTTTGTTTGCATCTACAAGTAGAAAAATACAAGATATCAGAAACTGAGAATGAATAAAAAGTTGTGGAAACTAAAGCTATGCAGCTTACGCCATTCACTATAAAAAATAAGAATACAAAAACAAAAGGAAGGATGCTGGGGGTGGGAGCAGAGATACATGTCGCGATCGAAGGATGCTTTAGGAACTCCGACATATTGGGATTATGTTTTTTTCCACAGTTTTATTCGAAACATAATGTATTTCTTTGTAAATTGTAACCCTAGGCATAATTCTAGTCTACTTTTAATAAGCTTCAAGCATTAAGCAGAACATATGTTTTGTCTTGTCCTAACATGTATAAAACGCTACTTATTATTATACACAATATAAATTAGTTGTGTCCCGCGATACATACAAGAGTCGAGAGAGTTACCTTTGTTTTTCAAAAGTCTTTCCTCCTCTCCAACACGTCTTCGGAGTACATTTAGCAAAGATCCAAAATACAATGCAAAAATTGTGCATGTAATTGTGATGACGTTGTAAGGCATACTGAAATCAGGAGTTGTCAAGGGTACAAGCAAAACTTCTGTATATGAAAGAACGGGTCTGTTTTCCTGCATTAATAATAATACAAACAGTTATGTATGACAGTAATCCTATATAATGGAGTTATGAGCAAAACATGATTGCAGATACAAATAATAACCTGTAATTTAGACAGCATCGGTGAGTTGCTTATAGAGTTGTTAGAAAATTGCAAACCAGCATCAAAATCAGGAAAGCTTATTATTGCTGATGGGATATCAAATCCTTGATTAGCATCTGGAGGGTATTCATCAATGTGCAAGAAACCCTACAAAGACCGGCAAAAGCATGTCAAAAACCCAACCAATATTTCATTCACCCTTCATCGATGAGTTTGTAGTGAACATATATAGCTACCATCAGCTATTATTGCCATATATGTATAAAAGAAAAATGATTATCACATTTTATGCTGCGATGACAAATACCAATATTCATGTTAAATTTGGGCTAACTGACAGGGTGTTCGGAAAGGACTTTTAATAGAAAGTGTGGTCTGAGTGGCTAGTAGCTTGAGTCTTTTAACCATATGTCCAGGGCTTGAATCCTAGTGACAGAAACAGAGTTGCATATGTTCGGGGAGAGGAGTTGCCCCATAATTAGTACTCTTCATCCTAGAGGGATTAGTCCAACAACTACTGATTAATGTGATTCTACAGTTCTGTTCCCAGATTGGAAAAAATAAACAGGTAACCCGCTCTATAAAACCGTGTTAGCACTTGGCCCTAAACAAAGTCAGTCTCACTCAAACTCACACTCAAGAGAGTGACTAGGAAAGTAAGAAGGCAAGAACCAAGTTTATAGAAAGAAACCTGTATCATGGGTGCTTTACAAAATCTCTATGTTGCTTACAAACTCTTTATCACTCAATGTCTTGGCCAATCGAGACCTCCCCCGTTTATACTAGTCCCATGGATAGTGAAGATTTAGTACCAATGTAGATCCATTCTCTAGACTCCAACAAAACATCTTACACATTTACAAATGATATTCCTAAGCAGAGTTCCCAGTTGTTCTAAGTCATTTCTGTCAAACTCAGTAGAACCTTTGGATAATTACAAATTGCTGAAATTATAGAAATAGTATTTCAGGTATAAAGATGTTACTAAAACAGACAAAGAACTGATCCTTATTTATACAAATATACTAAACTCTTAAACTTAATTAAATGAGTAGATGAATCCTGAAAAATATATTTCCTTAACAAGCCAAGTTTGGACTGAGCATATTCTTGTCTAGCTTGACTCACTTTTCCCCAACTTTGAAGAACTCAGAAGGACATATATGTATGCCAAATTGATATTTCATGATACCTCCTACTTTCCTATCATAACATTAGCAGTCTTATTTATTTAGTTCGTAATGATCTTTGAATTAAGATTTCTGCAGTTGTTTGATAACATTAACTTAAAGGAGTTTGTTAATCTAACAAAAAGTGAGGTAAATATCCAGAAGAAAAAGAAATACAAAAGAAAATAAGAATTTGAGCAAACCTTATCAAACTCTATATTTAATACAGCAGATTTAATGTCACAAGGAAGCATGAGGATCAGCTCCATCATCCCTAGTGATACTTTGTCTTCAGAAGGTGAAACACTCATTCTCTCAACAAAGTCTGTGACTACTTGAGGCTTTTCATCTACTAATAATTGTAAGGTGTGGTAATATACCTTAATATACCAAGGCACAATTTGGAGAACATTAACTTGTAACTTACACCTCTCTTCAAGATCACTGGCTGCAACGAAGCCCTTAGTCAAATCCGTAGATTTCAAGGATATTGCAATCGAACCCCTTTCATTTCCACTTCCCATTAAAAATCTACTGGCATATAAAGGTGCGTGTGAACTGGACCAAACAACTGGATGCTTCCAAGTTAGGCCTAAATCAAACTGTTCGGTGTCTTTGTACCCATTGATTGAATATTCATACAGAACTGAGTTTTTTTCCAGCTCTCTATGGACCCTGTCTGGGGTAACAGTTAAGTCAAAGCCAAGATTCCACCTCAAATCATCTGTACCTATGTCATTAGAAGCATATGCAGCAGTATTCTCCTGGAGCTCTTCAAGTTTAGTAACTAGACCCCTTTCAACTTGAAGGTAAACATTACTCGACTTGGCAAGAACACATCTTCCATTTATTTTTCGTCCAAATATTGAACTCAGAGACCAGCTTGGTTGAATCTTTGTTTCACTTGGATAGCTCATGCCAGCTCTCTGAATATTAGGCTCAAGAACAACTGTAAGCGCTTGTTCTAGAATAATTCCTGAATCCAACCCATCAGCAACAGTTCTTGATGCTGTCAAGTGCAATCGCTGTGAATGATAAAAGCTTCTGTAAATAGACGGTCTATCCATTAAGGCCGAAAGTCCAGCTTTATCTCGACAAGGAAGGAGTTTCAACCAGGGAGTTAGATTCTCTGTGCATACAGCTTCACGCGGCAGTGTGCCATATCTTAAACGACCTAAGGCTGACTGAAATGCCCATTTAGGAGCAGAATAAGAGCTAGAAGACTCTAGGAAGTTTATTGAAGCGCAGAATAGACCTGACAGAGAATGAGTTAAATTTTTCCAAGAAGCGTCAACCTGATGTTGTGGGACATCAAAGACTGCCCACAATTCAACTCCAGGAGGCTTTGCATTTTGGCTTGATATTGGATCAAATCCACCCCATCTTTCATAGTTCCATCGACCTTGAGTGAAGGATAACTCCATTGCTTTAATGTGAAATTTCTTAACCTGTCCATCCAACACTAATCCACATGTTAATTAGTATATTCAGGAAAACAATTCCGAGAAGACAGAATATAACAAAATTAACAAATTTGCTTCTACAAGTCGCAGGAACAACACAAAAACATAATATATACTAAATCATAAGCAAGCAAAATTAAAATATTAATTTATAAAACCCGGAAGGCCCGATAGCATCTGGTGCCAAGTAACGGATTTGCTCTGAACTGAAACCAACCAATTATTTTAGGGATAAACGATATTCATCTCTAAACTAAAAGTACAAATACTTAGATGGCCAATTCAGTTTACAATGATCGCCCCATGCTTTATCCAGTTACAGTTACACTTACATCTTCCATTTGTAATCATATATCTTAAAAGTAGATTGTATCAGATATGATCTAACAAGCAGACTGATGCTCAGGGAAAAGCCAAGACAACTTCACCTCAATGATGCTAGACACTCAACTCTCTTCATCAAATGGTCATTCATATATACAAGACTTACCAATTAAGGAAACATGTATTAAATACCTCAATAGGACTTAAAGCAGTGAGTAACAGAAATAACAGTCAGCAACAGTAAATGCCGGGATTAGGCAGTTGTAGATAGTTGAAATAGTTACTAGATATACAAATAGATACGGGGATCATAAGTCAATATCAGTCTAGAATTAATTGACATGTTTGGTTGTTATCGCGTTGAATTGATTTTACCTCCAAAATTGATTAGGACTTAAAAGCTAGACTTTGTAGTTTTTTACTCTAGAATTGGCATTTAGTCTTAGATTTATCCTCAACTCACTTTCACATGAATGTATCTAAACATAAGTCAGTTTCAACTAACTATAAGTCAATATCAAATTTACAGAATCAATTCATTCAAAACAATTTTTGTCAGAACAAAACACACTGTGAAAGTAAAACTTTAAAGAATCATAAGCAACATTAAGTTTAAACTACATAAATATCACAACATCTAGGAAATATTAAAACAACTTCAATCAATTGAATCCAAATTCAAGTGAGACATTCCAACAAATAACTTAAAAATCGAAAATAAATGAATAAAAGAAAATTGAAAAGTGTAAAGCGCGCACACACACCAGCTGAGAAATAGATTTAGGGAAGAGATGATGGTGACGAGCGAAGGAATCTTCAGACATAGAAGCTTCGGTTTGGAAGTGAAAATGCGCAAGCACTTTACGATCGGGTAAGGGTTTCAATAGCAACTCCTCGGAAAATTCTTCTTCTTCTTTTTCTAATATTGCCGATGATAGAATCGGAAGAAAGAGAAGAAGAGAGAGAGCGAAGGTCGCTGTTGAAGCGAGAGCCATCGTTGCTTGCGAAGTTGGGAACTCGCTATGAGTGATGTGTATACAGTACACTACAGAAGTTCCGCCATGAACGCGGTTTGCGAGCTTCAGGTTTCGGTGATGGTCCAAGAGTTTCTCTTCTTGTGGGCCAAGTTTTTTGGGCTTTATGTAAGCCCAATTAAATTTATTTAGGGAAATCTTCTCTTTCACTGTATTCTCACATGATCCAAAATTCTAAATTTGCCCCTCTTTGGATATATTAAGTGATACTGTGACACATAAATTTGATGTCATGTCATAGGAAATTTTTTGACATTAAATAGAAACATCAAAGAGACTAATGACTAATTCTTTTTCTCTATTAATTTATTCTCCAAATTCTTAAATTCCTAAATTATCAACAAAAAAAAAAAATTTATCAAATTCTTAAATTGTACCACCCAAATAACTTCTTCTCCTTAAATTTGAAATACATGAAACATTGGTCTTGAGGTTGTTGTCTAGGAGTTGAAATTAGAATTCCTCTAAATGATGTTAGTCCTCTGAAAGGTTGTGGAGAAGGTGTGGGTTCTTTGAATGGTGTTGGTCCTCTGATGGATGGTGGTCTATTTCCATGTCCATCAATGATTTCCTACAAAATTTTAAACAATTAGACAACTTACATGCTAAATTTTCTAACTCGTTAGCAAAAATCTCACTAAAATTTACTTCTCCATGATTTGAATAACTTACAAGCAAAATGTTCTCTAACTAAAACCAAATTGCCCCACAAAGTAAAACAATTATTGACATAGAGATTGGTCACAAAGTAAACTAGACATATCAGACTAGTGATTGTAAAATTAGTGTATTGATCTTGGGATTGTTGTTGCTCTTTAGTAATGATAGATTTTGATTGAGGGATCTCTGCTTGTGTTTCTATCTCTCTTTGTGGGTTTGGTATAATAGACACACTATTGTCATGTCATTCCCCACCACAATTAGAGCATGTCCACTCATTATCAGATCTCTTTAGTTTATAGCCACTGATCGAATCTTTATTCCGATCATTTCTTTTCTTTTTCTTTTTCTTTCCCATAATTTTCTTTAATGGAGGTTGTACTAAAGTAGCAATGTCAATCACAAAAAAATGGAGATTTGAATTGTGATTTCACCTTTTTAAAATTTCTTGTTAAAACATAAAGAATTTAACTCAAGATTAATGTTGGTTATGAAAATAGAAAATGGAGAACGTTTTTGGTTAGTGAAAAAAACAAAATTTAATTTATCTATTTAATTTGATAATCAAAAGACTAGAAATAAATAGAGATAAAGGAAGAGATATCACACAGAGATATATTCTGGTTCCCCCAATCCAGGTTACGTCCAGTCCTCACAACCGTGAGATTTTTTACCAAGTGTTCAACACGAAGAATGTTCTTGCTTTTTACACCACCAGTCCAGATCAACCTTGATCTGTTATAATCTTCACTTTTCAACTTAGAAATCATTTTTACAATCACCTTTCAGCCTTGAAAGGATTTTTACAAACACACTCAATCTAACATAAAAGATAGACTTGAGTTACAAATGATGTGTATGATAAAAATGTTTGGGATCTTGAAATTTCTCAATACTTGTTTGAGAGAAATGAAAGATAAACTCAGTAAATAATGACCCAAAGATATAGTGAAGAAAGTTGGAGTTTGCTTGAAGAGTTTTTTTTTTTACTTGTTACTTGAACAAGTATTGGTAGATTTGTAAATTGAACTCTTGCCTTCATCTTCCAATTGATCTTCAATTTATAGATGTTAAAAGGCTTTGAATATATATTTTAAAATGAAAAATATGTTTATCTCTTGTCCGGAACGTTCTTGACAAAAGAGAGAACATTTTTGCTATTGGGTCTCTTGGAAAACGTGAATGAGTGACTGAATGAGTTGTCACGTGTCAGTTGACACTGTTTTGAGTCAGATTTGTGCATAGCTTTCTGCAGAATATTGTAAGTACAATGTACTTGCGTCTTTGCTCAACACTCATCAATTTAGAGATCAATCTTGAGATTGTTTTTTTACCTTTGGGCATTGATCTCGAGTTCTTGGCTTCACCAATGATTTGAGAAGTCGTGATACTCTTTAATATGTGGTTTAGACTGTGGAAAATTATTTTTTTCAATTTTATCTTTTAAAGGAGATTAACTAGAATGTTCTTTTGTAAAACAAGAACATTCTTCGTTTTCTATTTTGTGTGAGTGCTGAATTTTGACAGCTGTTGTGTGTCATTCCTTTGTCTCATAAAAACATGATGTGCTTTATGCAAAAAGGTGCAGCAGCAGTGCCCTTGTTGTCATGGTTGTCTTTACTCATAGTTCATCAATTTGGAGATTGATCTTGATGTTTTGTTTTGCTTATGTTGATCCTCTTTGATCGAATCTATCTAAAAAAATCTTGTGTAGATTATTAAATTACTCTGTAATGAATATTGATGTTTTGTAGTATAGATAGATGTACTTTTGTTTCCCAAATCGAATTTAAACTACAACATATTTTGCTCTTTGTAAACCAGAACGTTCTTGGATTAAAATTGTAAAAACAAATAACGTTCTTCGTTTCTGTTTTGAGTGATTGCTGGATTTTGACAATTCTAACAGTTGTTGTGTGTCAAGTTTTTCTGTTTTGTACGCGTGTCAGTGATGCAGTGACTTTATAATTTATGTCCAGTTTGTAATTGCTTACTTTTTAGCCATCAATTTTAGGGATTAGTCTTATTTTTTATTCTTGATGCATTGCTTTCTTTTTTTGTTGATCTTATGAAAATAATATGTCCAAAATGATCTTGAGTATACAATTATGTTCCTTCGTAATGAATACTAGTGATTTGCAATGTAGATTGATGTATTTTTGTAGCCTAAATCAATCTTGATTTAAAGAAGACTTTGTTCTTTGTAAACTAGAATGTTCTTGGATTAAAGTTATCAAAACCAGAACATTCTTCGTTTTTCAAAATGTTATCAAGAATGATCTTTGTTTTTCAAAATGTTGTCAAGAATGTTCTTCGTTTTTTCTATTCAATAACCAGAACATTATTCGTTTCTCATATTTGATATTTCTTCTTTCAAATGATCTTGCTTCCGATTTATAACATAATATGATCACTGATTGTTGTATGAATGTATTTGATCACCTTCTTCATGAAGATGTAATAATCATTCTCTTGAATGATTGATATATGATACGTTCTTTTTGAGATTATTTCATTATTGATTGGGTACTTATGCACTTTGATGAAGTGAATTAAAACTCAAGTGCAATCATTAGTATACCACCATTCATAAAACTTAATCATTTATTTCATAAGGTTGTTGTCATTAAAACATACATCAAAAAGGTTTTTGCCTTAACAGGTACAAGTTTGGGTAATCAATTATCCTCTCAATATTGTTGAGAAGTTGAAGGGTTTATGAAGTAATTGTAGTTTGTATTGCAAGAGGTAATTGTAAGTCATCCATTAAAACTTTGGAGTAGAAGGAGAATAAGTGATTTAAGTAGTGTAGTTTAGGGATTTAAGAATTTGGAGAAAAATAAATAGAGAAGAAAAACTAGTTGTTAGCCTCTTTAATGTGCTTATTTATTGTCAAAATACTCACTATGATGTGTCATCCACACTTATGTGTCACGGTGTTACTTAACGTGAAACATGAGCTCCTCTAATAGAGCTCATTGATGGAAAGAACATTTTGCTCGATGTTAAACAAAATGAGAGTATTTTTTGCATAGTGTAAATTTCAGTGAGCATTTTGATTGACAGTTATAATTTGAGGAGACAAATTGGAGGTTTAGACCACTTAAAAGTCCTAAACTCTCAAAAAAATTCTCAAATATTTGATTTTCTATCAAAACATCATATTTAGTTGGTTCAATAGTCTTAATCAAAATGTAAGTGTTGTTTTTCCCCTTATTTTAGTTTTTCCTTTCGTGTTTTTCTTCTTCTAATCTACCATATCTAGATTGACCAATCCACGTACGCTATGTTTCTGATTTTTTTGTTTTGTTTCATAGTTTAGTTTAGGGTATTATTAGTTTTAATTATTTTCGTTTTTCATTTGTTTGTTTAATTGAGATATGCTCCAAATTTCCCGTATTAGACATGGTGGAATTTCAACTCATGCCTCTAGTTACAGATAACATTAGGAGAAACAAATTTATGGGCGGGATTAAAGTTCACATACAAAAAGTTAAAAAAAATAAATAAATAAATACCACCACCACATATTTTATCATTTTCTGGAGTTGGAATCTTTTCACGAATACGCGGCAGTTTAAATAGAAATTTTTTCCCAATATATCCTTTTTTTTTATACTAAAGTACCCTACTCCCAGTTTTATATATCAGATTGTCCTACTTTTTGGACCTAATAGGAAGTCGCTGGCCCACGGTGCAATCTCCCACTAGGGTTGAATTTTTTTTTTGTCGTTTTAAGTATTATTATATGAATTAAATATATTAATTAATAATTAAATTAATAAATAATAATACATTAATAAATAACAATAATTATTATTATTATTATTATTATTATTATTATATTGTTATTATTATTATGATTAAAAATGATTATAATTAAAAATTAGGGCAATTTATGATTAATCAATTTGCTAAAATTAATTTGATACTTACCAAATTTGCTACTTATCAAATTGGATTAATCAATTTGATATCAAATTTTTGCGATTAATCAATTTTTTACCAAATTGTACAATTGATTATTTTTTTCATTTAACGGTAAAATTAATTATTAATCATAAAATGCTAAAATTAATTTTCTCATTAAATATGATTCGGTAAATTGATTAATTTTCTCATTAACTTACAAATTAATTTAATATCAAAAAAATTGATTTGTGTGATTGGTAAATTGAATATGCATTAGCTTGTTTGTCTTGTCACATTTATTCAGCCCATTAATTTTTGATATATATATTTTGTCACATTACCAATCACACGAATAATTTTTTTTGATATATTGAGATAAAATCATGTAATATATTGTATAATAATGTATTGTTAACTTATCTTAAAAGATAAAATTAAATTAAATATATTCATCTTCCAAATGTATTTTAAAAATATCTATATATAAAATGATTAGATTAAGTTCTTTTATTACTTTTTCCAATCACACAAATCAATTTTTTTGATATTAAATTAATTTGTAAATTAATGAGAAAATTAATCAATTTATCAAATCATATTTAATGAGAAAATTAATTTTACCAATTTGTGATATATCGTTAATTTAACGATTAAATAAGAAAATTAATGAAAAAAATTAATCAATTGTACAATTTGGTAACAAAATGATTATTCGCAAATTGTCCAATTTGGTAAGTATCAAATTAATTTTAGC
>NC_021166.2:59570453-59601866 GCF_000331145.2 Cicer arietinum | reverse complement strand
GTAGAACCTTTGGATAATTACAAATTGCTGAAATTATAGAAATAGTATTTCAGGTATAAAGATGTTACTAAAACAGACAAAGAACTGATCCTTATTTATACAAATATACTAAACTCCTAAACTTAATTAAATGAGTAGATGAATCCTGAAAAATATATTTCCTTAACAAGCCAAGTTTGGACTGAGCATATTCTTGTCTAGCTTGACTCACTTTTCCCCAACTTTGAAGAACTCAGAAGGACATATATGTATGCCAAATTGATATTTCATGATACCTCCTACTTTCCTATCATAACATTAGCAGTCTTATTTATTTAGTTCGTAATGATCTTTGAATTAAGATTTCTGCAGTTGTTTGATAACATTAACTTAAAGGAGTTTGTTAATCTAACAAAAAGTGAGGTAAATATCCAGAAGAAAAAGAAATACAAAAGAAAATAAGAATTTGAGCAAACCTTATCAAACTCTATATTTAATACAGCAGATTTAATGTCACAAGGAAGCATGAGGATCAGCTCCATCATCCCTAGTGATACTTTGTCTTCAGAAGGTGAAACACTCATTCTCTCAACAAAGTCTGTGACTACTTGAGGCTTTTCATCTACTAATAATTGTAAGGTGTGGTAATGTACCTTAATATACCAAGGCACAATTTGGAGAACATTAACTTGTAACTTACACCTCTCTTCAAGATCACTGGCTGCAACGAAGCCCTTAGTCAAATCCGTAGATTTCAAGGATATTGCAATCGAACCCCTTTCATTTCCACTTCCCATTAAAAATCTACTGGCATATAAAGGTGCGTGTGAACTGGACCAAACAACTGGATGCTTCCAAGTTAGGCCTAAATCAAACTGTTCGGTGTCTTTGTACCCATTGATTGAATATTCATACAGAACTGAGTTTTTTTCCAGCTCTCTATGGACCCTGTCTGGGGTAACAGTTAAGTCAAAGCCAAGATTCCACCTCAAATCATCTGTACCTATGTCATTAGAAGCATATGCAGCAGTATTCTCCTGGAGCTCTTCAAGTTTAGTAACTAGACCCCTTTCAACTTGAAGGTAAACATTACTCGACTTGGCAAGAACACATCTTCCATTTATTTTTCGTCCAAATATTGAACTCAGAGACCAGCTTGGTTGAATCTTTGTTTCACTTGGATAGCTCATGCCAGCTCTCTGAATATTAGGCTCAAGAACAACTGTAAGCGCTTGTTCTAGAATAATTCCTGAATCCAACCCATCAGCAACAGTTCTTGATGCTGTCAAGTGCAATCGCTGTGAATGATAAAACCTTCTGTAAATAGACGGTCTATCCATTAAGGCCGAAAGTCCAGCTTTATCTCGACAAGGAAGGAGTTTCAACCAGGGAGTTAGATTCTCTGTGCATACAGCTTCACGTGGCAGTGTGCCATATCTTAAACTACCTAAGGCTGACTGAAATGCCCATTTCGGAGCAGAATAAGAGCTAGAAGACTCTAGGAAGTTTATTGAAGCGCAAAAAAGACCTGACAGAGAATGAGTTAAATTTTTCCAAGAAGCATCAACCTGATGTTGTGGGACATCAAAGACTGCCCACAATTCAACTCCAGGAGGCTTTGCATTTTGGCTGGATATTGGATCAAATCCACCCCATCTTTCATAGTTCCATCAACCTTGAGTGAAGGATAACTCCATTGCTTTAATGTGAAATTTCTTAACCTGTCCATCCAACACTAATCCACATGTTAATTAGTATATTCAGGAAAACAATTCCGAGAAGACAGAATATAACAAAAATTAACAAATTTGCTTCTACAAGTCGCAGGAACAACACAAAAACATAATATATACTAAATCATAAGCAAGCAAAATTAAAATATTAATTTATAAAACCCGGAAGGCCCGATAGCATCTGGTGCCAAGTAACGGATTTGCTCTGAACTGAAACCAACCAATTATTTTAGGGATAAACGATATTCATCTCTAAACTAAAAGTACAAATACTTAGATGGCCAATTCAGTTTACAATGATCGCCCCATGCTTTATCCAGTTACAGTTACACTTACATCTTCCATTTGTAATCATATATCTTAAAAGTAGATTGTATCAGATATGATCTAACAAGCAGACTGATGCTCAGGGAAAAGCCAAGACAACTTCACCTCAATGATGCTAGACATTCAACTCTCTTCGTCAAACGGTCATTCATATATACAAGACTTATCAATTCAGGAAACATGTATTAAATACCTCAATAGGACTTAAAGCAGTGAGTAACAGAAATAACAGTCAGCAACAGTAAATGCCGGGATTAGGCAGTTGTAGATAGTTGAAATAGTTACTAGATATACAAATAGATACGGGGATCATAAGTCAATATCAGTCTAGAATTAATTGACATGTTTGGTTGTTATCGCGTTGAATTGATTTTACCTCCAAAATTGATTAGGACTTAAAAGCTAGACTTTGTAGTTTTTTACTCTAGAATTGGCATTTAGTCTTAGATTTATCCTCAACTCACTTTCACATGAATGTATCTAAACATAAGTCAGTTTCAACTAACTATAAGTCAATATCAAATTTACAGAATCAATTCATTCAAAACAATTTTTGTCAGAACAAAACACACTGTGAAAGTAAAACTTTAAAGAATCATAAGCAACATTAAGTTTAAACTACATAAATATCACAACATCTAGGAAATATTAAAACAACTTCAATCAATTGAATCCAAATTCAAGTGAGACATTCCAACAAATAACTTAAAAATCGAAAATAAATGAATAAAAGAAAATTGAAAAGTGTAAAGCGCGCACACACACCAGCTGAGAAATAGATTTAGGGAAGAGATGATGGTGACGAGCGAAGGAATCTTCAGACATAGAAGCTTCGGTTTGGAAGTGAAAATGCGCAAGCACTTTACGATCGGGTAAGGGTTTCAATAGCAACTCCTCGGAAAATTCTTCTTCTTCTTTTTCTAATATTGCCGATGATAGAATCGGAAGAAAGAGAAGAAGAGAGAGAGCGAAGGTCGCTGTTGAAGCGAGAGCCATCGTTGCTTGCGAAGTTGGGAACTCGCTATGAGTGATGTGTATACAGTACACTACAGAAGTTCCGCCATGAACGCGGTTTGCGAGCTTCAGGTTTCGGTGATGGTCCAAGAGTTTCTCTTCTTGTGGGCCAAGTTTTTTGGGCTTTATGTAAGCCCAATTAAATTTATTTAGGGAAATCTTCTCTTTCACTGTATTCTCACATGATCCAAAATTCTAAATTTGCCCCTCTTTGGATATATTAAGTGATACTGTGACACATAAATTTGATGTCATGTCATAGGAAATTTTTTGACATTAAATAGAAACATCAAAGAGACTAATGACTAATTCTTTTTCTCTATTAATTTATTCTCCAAATTCTTAAATTCCTAAATTATCAACAAAAAAAAAAAATTTATCAAATTCTTAAATTGTACCACCCAAATAACTTCTTCTCCTTAAATTTGAAATACATGAAACATTGGTCTTGAGGTTGTTGTCTAGGAGTTGAAATTAGAATTCCTCTAAATGATGTTAGTCCTCTGAAAGGTTGTGGAGAAGGTGTGGGTTCTTTGAATGGTGTTGGTCCTCTGATGGATGGTGGTCTATTTCCATGTCCATCAATGATTTCCTACAAAATTTTAAACAATTAGACAACTTACATGCTAAATTTTCTAACTCGTTAGCAAAAATCTCACTAAAATTTACTTCTCCATGATTTGAATAACTTACAAGCAAAATGTTCTCTAACTAAAACCAAATTGCCCCACAAAGTAAAACAATTATTGACATAGAGATTGGTCACAAAGTAAACTAGACATATCAGACTAGTGATTGTAAAATTAGTGTATTGATCTTGGGATTGTTGTTGCTCTTTAGTAATGATAGATTTTGATTGAGGGATCTCTGCTTGTGTTTCTATCTCTCTTTGTGGGTTTGGTATAATAGACACACTATTGTCATGTCATTCCCCACCACAATTAGAGCATGTCCACTCATTATCAGATCTCTTTAGTTTATAGCCACTGATCGAATCTTTATTCCGATCATTTCTTTTCTTTTTCTTTTTCTTTCCCATAATTTTCTTTAATGGAGGTTGTACTAAAGTAGCAATGTCAATCACAAAAAAATGGAGATTTGAATTGTGATTTCACCTTTTTAAAATTTCTTGTTAAAACATAAAGAATTTAACTCAAGATTAATGTTGGTTATGAAAATAGAAAATGGAGAACGTTTTTGGTTAGTGAAAAAAACAAAATTTAATTTATCTATTTAATTTGATAATCAAAAGACTAGAAATAAATAGAGATAAAGGAAGAGATATCACACAGAGATATATTCTGGTTCACCCAATCCGGGTTACGTCCAGTCCTCACAACCGTGAGATTTTTTACCAAGTGTTCAACACGAAGAATGTTCTTGCTTTTTACACCACCAGTCCAGATCAACCTTGATCTGTTATAATCTTCACCTTTCAACTTAGAAATCATTTTTACAATCACCTTTCAACCTTGAAAAGATTTTTACAAACACACTCAATCTAACATAAAAGATAGACTTGAGTTACAAATGATGTGTATGATAAAAATGTTTGGGATCTTGAAATTTCTCAATACTTGTTTGAGAGAAATGAAAGATAAACTCAGTAAATAATGACCCAAAGATATAGTGAAGAAAGTTGGAGTTTGCTTAAAGAGTTTTTTTTTTTACTTGTTACTTGAACAAGTGTTGGTAGATTTGTAAATTGAACTCTTGCATTCATCTTCCAATTGATCTTCAATTTATAGATGTTAAAAGGCTTTGAATATATATTTTAAAATGAAACATGTGTTTATCTGTTGTCCAGAACGTTCTTGATAAAACAGAGAACATTCTTGCTATTGGGTCTCTTGGAAAATGTGAATGAGTGAGTGAATGAGTTGACACTGTTTTGAGTCAGATTTGTGCATAACTTTATGCAGAATATTGTAAGTACAATGTACTTGTGTCCTTGCTCACAACTCAACAATTTGGAGATCAATCTTGAGATTGTTTTTTACCTTTGGGCATTGATCTCGAGTTTTTGGCTTCACCAATGATTTGAGAAGTCGTGATACTCTTTAATATGTGGTTTAGACTGTGGAAAATTATTTTTTTCAATTTTATCTTTTAAAAGAGATTAACCAGAATGTTCTTTTGTAAAACAAGAACATTCTTCATTTTCTATTTTGTATGAGTGTTGGATTTTGACAGTTGTTGTGTGTCAGTCCTTTGTCTCATAAAAACATGATGTGTTTTATGCAAAAAGGTGCAGCAGTAGTGTCCTTGTTGTCATGGTTGTCCTTACTCATAGCTCATCAATTTGGAGATTGATTTTGATGGTTTGCTTTGCTTATGTTGATCCTCTTTGATCGAATCTATCTAAAAAAATCTTGTGTAGATTATTAAATTACTCTGTAATGAATATTGATGTTTTGTAGTATAGATAGATGTACTTTTGTTTCCCAAATCGAATTTAAACTACAACATATTTTGCTCTTTGTAAACCAGAACGTTCTTGGATTAAAATTGTAAAAACAAATAACGTTCTTCGTTTCTGTTTTGAGTGATTGCTGGATTTTGACAATTCTAACAGTTGTTGTGTGTCAAGTTTTTCTGTTTTGTACGCGTGTCAGTGATGCAGTGACTTTATAATTTATGTCCAGTTTGTAATTGCTTACTTTTTAGCCATCAATTTTAGGGATTAGTCTTATTTTTTATTCTTGATGCATTGCTTTCTTTTTTTGTTGATCTTATGAAAATAATATGTCCAAAATGATCTTGAGTATACAATTATGTTCCTTCGTAATGAATACTAGTGATTTGCAATGTAGATTGATGTATTTTTGTAGCCTAAATCAATCTTGATTTAAAGAAGACTTTGTTCTTTGTAAACTAGAATGTTCTTGGATTAAAGTTATCAAAACCAGAACATTCTTCGTTTTTCAAAATGTTATCAAGAATGATCTTTGTTTTTCAAAATGTTGTCAAGAATGTTCTTCGTTTTTTCTATTCAATAACCAGAACATTATTCGTTTCTCATATTTGATATTTCTTCTTTCAAATGATCTTGCTTCCGATTTATAACATAATATGATCACTGATTGTTGTATGAATGTATTTGATCACCTTCTTCATGAAGATGTAATAATCATTCTCTTGAATGATTGATATATGATACGTTCTTTTTGAGATTATTTCATTATTGATTGGGTACTTATGCACTTTGATGAAGTGAATTAAAACTCAAGTGCAATCATTAGTATACCACCATTCATAAAACTTAATCATTTATTTCATAAGGTTGTTGTCATTAAAACATACATCAAAAAGGTTTTTGCCTTAACAGGTACAAGTTTGGGTAATCAATTATCCTCTCAATATTGTTGAGAAGTTGAAGGGTTTATGAAGTAATTGTAGTTTGTATTGCAAGAGGTAATTGTAAGTCATCCATTAAAACTTTGGAGTAGAAGGAGAATAAGTGATTTAAGTAGTGTAGTTTAGGGATTTAAGAATTTGGAGAAAAATAAATAGAGAAGAAAAACTAGTTGTTAGCCTCTTTAATGTGCTTATTTATTGTCAAAATACTCACTATGATGTGTCATCCACACTTATGTGTCACGGTGTTACTTAACGTGAAACATGAGCTCCTCTAATAGAGCTCATTGATGGAAAGAACATTTTGCTCGATGTTAAACAAAATGAGAGTATTTTTTGCATAGTGTAAATTTCAGTGAGCATTTTGATTGACAGTTATAATTTGAGGAGACAAATTGGAGGTTTAGACCACTTAAAAGTCCTAAACTCTCAAAAAAATTCTCAAATATTTGATTTTCTATCAAAACATCATATTTAGTTGGTTCAATAGTCTTAATCAAAATGTAAGTGTTGTTTTTCCCCTTATTTTAGTTTTTCCTTTCGTGTTTTTCTTCTTCTAATCTACCATATCTAGATTGACCAATCCACGTACGCTATGTTTCTGATTTTTTTGTTTTGTTTCATAGTTTAGTTTAGGGTATTATTAGTTTTAATTATTTTCGTTTTTCATTTGTTTGTTTAATTGAGATATGCTCCAAATTTCCCGTATTAGACATGGTGGAATTTCAACTCATGCCTCTAGTTACAGATAACATTAGGAGAAACAAATTTATGGGCGGGATTAAAGTTCACATACAAAAAGTAAAAAAAAATAAATAAATAAATACCACCACCACATATTTTATCATTTTCTGGAGTTGGAATCTTTTCACGAATACGCGGCAGTTTAAATAGAAATTTTTTCCCAATATATCCTTTTTTTTTATACTAAAGTACCCTACTCCCAGTTTTATATATCAGATTGTCCTACTTTTTGGACCTAATAGGAAGTCGCTGGCCCACGGTGCAATCTCCCACTAGGGTTGAATTTTTTTTTTGTCGTTTTAAGTATTATTATATGAATTAAATATATTAATTAATAATTAAATTAATAAATAATAATACATTAATAAATAACAATAATTATTATTATTATTATTATTATTATTATTATATTGTTATTATTATTATGATTAAAAATGATTATAATTAAAAATTAGGGCAATTTATGATTAATCAATTTGCTAAAATTAATTTGATACTTACCAAATTTGCTACTTATCAAATTGGATTAATCAATTTGATATCAAATTTTTGCGATTAATCAATTTTTTACCAAATTGTACAATTGATTATTTTTTTCATTTAACGGTAAAATTAATTATTAATCATAAAATGCTAAAATTAATTTTCTCATTAAATATGATTCGGTAAATTGATTAATTTTCTCATTAACTTACAAATTAATTTAATATCAAAAAAATTGATTTGTGTGATTGGTAAATTGAATATGCATTAGCTTGTTTGTCTTGTCACATTTATTCAGCCGCATTAATTTTGATATATATATTTTGTCACATTACCAATCACACGAATAATTTTTTTTGATATATTGAGATAAAATCATGTAATATATTGTATAATAATGTATTGTTAACTTATCTTAAAAGATAAAATTAAATTAAATATATTCATCTTCCAAATGTATTTTAAAAATATCTATATATAAAATGATTAGATTAAGTTCTTTTATTACTTTTTCCAATCACACAAATCAATTTTTTTGATATTAAATTAATTTGTAAATTAATGAGAAAATTAATCAATTTATCAAATCATATTTAATGAGAAAATTAATTTTACCAATTTGTGATATATCGTTAATTTAACGATTAAATAAGAAAATTAATGAAAAAAATTAATCAATTGTACAATTTGGTAACAAAATGATTATTCGCAAATTGTCCAATTTGGTAAGTATCAAATTAATTTTAGCTAATTGATTAATCATAAATTGTCCTACTTTTTAATTATAATGATTTTTAATAATAATAATAATATAATAATAATAATAATAATAATAATATAATAATAATAATAATAATAATAATTATTATTATTATTATTATTATTATTATTATTGTTGTTGTTGTTGTTGTTATTTATGAATGTATTATTTATTATTATTTATTTATTTATTTATTTAATAATTTATTGATATATTTAATTCATATAATAATACATAAAATGGCAACAACAAAAAATCAACCCTAGTAGAAGGTCGCATCCTAAGCCAGCGACTTCCAAGTAGGTCCAATTCAGAATCTTCTTTTAGCTGGTCGCACCTTGGGCCAACGACTTCCTATTTAGTCCAAAAAGTAGGGCAATCTAGTATATAAAACTGGGAGTAGGGTATTTTGGTACAAAAAACAAAAAGAAAAAGAGAATATATTGAAAAAAATCCACTTAAATATAGATAGGAGAGAGAAATATCGAAATGCGTTTTGTTTAAATATCAAATAATATAAAGTAATCACTTGCAAAATTTAACCTCAATCATGGCCGATTTTAATGTAGGCATTCTATAGGAGGTGTAGGATGAGGAGGTGTAGGATATCTTTTTCTATCAGTACAATAGTCATATATTACATAATTTTTCTTTATATTTTCTAATTGTTTTTCTTCTTGAGGATTTAATTGCCAATAATTTTGGTTATTCCACCAGAAATTACCATTAAAACATTTAGGATCAACCAAGTTTGGATTTAGACTTGGACATCCACTAACATCAAATCCTTGGAAGTATGCTTTAAAAGGTGCATAATTCCAATTGATTTTGGCTTTGCCTCCTTCTGTTGCCCAATCTTCACCATTCCACAAACTTATTTGTATTTGCATAGCATTTGATGGATAGCTCGCTCCAATATTGGTATTGTTCTTGTATACTCTAATGGGGATATTGTCCACATAAAATCTGTCAAGCCAAAATTTGATCAAATTTTACAATTACATATATAACTATATGTAAATACATTAATTAATATAGACTTATACAAAGAACTAGTGTGCATGTATGTATCTTACACAATTTGATGTGCATTCCAAAGAATTTTGTAGTCGTGAAAATCGATTGTGGGGTCAAACCAAAGATGAATTTTGTGTTCCCTATTTCCTACTCCATTTGCAAACACATTGGTCTGTAATATATATGGCTTCCCTATTCTATTGCCCAAAAATTCAAAGTCCATCTCTTCGTGCAATTTTCCAAGTGTTGTCAACTGCACAATAAATGAAAAAAACTTATTAAATTATCTTTATTATTAGTTGTTGTATTCTTTTTATTATAAATGTAAATTGAAAAATTAAAATTTTAGTGTAATACACGTAATATTAATTATGATTTAATTTATATATATTATCAATCCAAATAATTTATTAATAAAAATATTTAGTTTTTATCAAGTAAAATTTTGTAGATATAACAATTAAATTCTATTAATTATCAGATAAAGTTGAAAAAAAATAATTAAAATTGTATTTGAAACTAAAAGTATATATCTTCTAAACAATTTAAATTGTGTAACTGTGGCAATTATTATAAGAAATATGGACTAATAATTAGGATTAAATCTCCTCTTCTGGCATGAAATAAGAGTATAATTTCATATTCAACATCATATCATATCAAAATAAGGGGAAAGAACTCACATAGTAAGCTGTGACAACTCCTGCAGAGTCACTGCCTGGTACTTTGATCCTCATATGGAAGAATCCAGAGCCATAAGTCATCTTCGATGCAAATCCAGCTCCTATATTGCATATGTGATAACTTAATATCAAATTAACTTGCAAAAAAGGAAGCAGTGTTCCATATTAAAATAACTAATCTACCGATTACATTCAAATTATAGTTACCCCAAGTTTTCTATATTGTAATGTATATATATTTTTTTTATTTACTTTAGGTATTTTTTAAAAGAAAAATGGTAATATATAAATATAAAAAAGAGCATGTCTAAAAAAAATATAAAGGTGCTCGCATCTATGTATATAATACTTTCTCTGTATTATAATAAAGAAATGGATATTATAATATATATTATTTATTTAAAAAAGATCAAATTACAAACCACTTAAAAAAACATTTAAATCCGACGACATATTTAAGTAAATATAGATGAATTATTATTATATTAAATTGTGCCTTTTATGTTAAATCATTGATTCTCTAACATTTTATATAATTTATGCATATTAGTTTATATTACTTTTTGACTTATTTAAATGTATTATTATAAAAAAGAGTTTAAAAATATGTTATATAAAGTTGAATTCTTTAAAATGTCATGTTGAATCTCAAAATAAAATCTAATCTCATTAACTTATTAACTCATTAATTTATCTAAAAGAATATTAAATTATTTATTTAAAAATATTAATATAAAATAAATATTTAAATATGCTAACAAATTATATTATACTTTCAAATATATCAAACTTATGCTTTGTAAAACCTAACTTTACCCAGTATATATAGTCATTTGTAGACAGCTTGATTGGTGAGAAAAAAAATACTAAAACAATAATAAAAATGAAATCCGAGACTAAAATTTAAAAAACTAATATAGCTACTAATTTCTAATAGAATATTTAATAATACAACTTTTAAGACAACAATGATGAATTTTGCATAATTAAATTGTGAATGCATATAGTAAGATATTGACTGACATAACCAAATCATGTGTCTTATTTTCAATGGTAATTACCATTTTCTATGTTATGTTATGGAACTCTAGGGGAAGAATCATATGACCAAACAAAATCAAGTCCTAGACACTACAGTAATGGGAATCGATTCTCTCCCATGAAATCTTAGTCTCATATATATAAGACAACAAAAAATAAAAATAATGGATGATATTTTCTCCATCTCAAATGAATATCAATTTATCAAAACAAATTTATCTTATGATGAATGTGATTTACAAATTTAAAAATAATTTTAAGTTTTTTTATACTATCTTTAATAATTACTATATATATATGACACTTATTATAACCAATAGATTAATTTCACATGTAGAAACGAAATATTACCGGCATCAAATAAAAAATGAAAAAATAGATTTTAATTTTGACACCATTCATATTTAACGACTAAATTAAAAACAAATTTTAGTCTTTAATTTAGTTGATATTTTAATTAAATTTGTTTCATTTTTATGACATAATCACTAATATACTTGGTAGTGTTGAATATTTTTTCTTTTAACTGAAAAAATAGGCGTGACCATTTAAATAAAAAATAAACAGACGTCGAAAAGGCGATTTAACAATAATTAAGGTAAAATGAATGATTAATATATAACCTGAATAGTTATCCATTGTGAGCAGAATTTCGTTCCCTTGATTTAAAGACACTAAATGATTGCCACCCCATGTGGGGTTGTAAGTTTGACCAAATACTACTCCTTCATTTTTTGTAATTACTCTACCAAGAACAATATGAGGGACGAGGACCAAAATAAAAACAATAATTAGAAAACTCATTGAATAATGTGACCAAATTTGGCCACAGGGTTTAATCTTTTACACAGCTATGGAATCGATTTGATTATAATTCCTACTCTAGTTCTTCATCTATATATATGTATGTGGGTCACGTTGACTTATCAATAGTCAATACTTTTTTGGGCCCGGTTTTTTTTAGTGTTTAAATAAATCAACTTTAAAATTAAAGCAATAATTAACACCTTTAGAAATAAAATTAAATACGTTTCACATTCAGTATTTTTGCTGCTTTAAAAGCTAAGTTGTTTATTAAAATATATTCTATTGAAATTCTAATCATGAAAACTAATTAATGAAATAAATGTGTTATAATATTTTATTGTTCTATATTTGAAAAATTATAAATAATTTTACTAATGTACTTATTGGGTTAAAATTCCTAATAAAGTTTTATCAAAACTAAGAAACTCACCAATATAAATATAATTTAATAAATTGTACAAACGTTTTATTTTAACTTTAATATATTAGTTTAAAAATAAAATTTTAATCTTAATTTTGACTTACATAGTTACTAGATAATATTATATGATTAGATTAACAAAATGGATAATTTTTATTTTTTTTTCCATATTTTTTATTAATAGAAAACATAGTACATAGTATTATGTAATTTTTTTTTGCGGAAGTTTTATATGATCAACAATATACACTACGGCCATTTTTTATAATAAAATATATATACAATTTTTGGTAAGAGAAAATAGTATTAATGCTTGTAGTTGGTCAAAAACATAGTTGTTGATCAAATTAATCATTACTAGAAAAAGAATTAATGCGGAATGCAATTAAGTCTTATTAAAAAATTAACTTTTCTGTCCAAATAAGAGTAGACCAAACATAATTTATGGTCGAAAAATTTCCTCCGAACCCCCTCTTTTATTTATGTATCCTCAAAATATAAAAGAAAAGATTAAAATACCCTCATATATATATATATTAAAAAATAACTATTTTTCATTTCGATATTTCCGGAACAAGAGTGTCAAAAAATTCTTTTTTTTTTTTGGAAAACTTTTTTTAAGTTTTTCAGTGCACAACTTCAACTCCGGAAAACTTGAAAAAAGTTTTCCGGTACATAACTTCACTCCCAGAAAACTTATTTCACGTTTTTTGAAAAAAATACACTATCAGAAAACTTCAATGTAATATTTCCAGAAGCTAACGGAAACCTTCGTCCATGAGTTTTCGGGTAGTTGTCTGATTTTTTAAAAAATTATTTTTTAAATTATTTTTTTATTTATTTTTTTATTATATTAGTATTTATTTAATTGATTTGATTTTAACTACTTTTTTTCTAGTGAGTAGGGCTAGAGGTGGAGACAGCAAAGTTGTAGCAAGAATATATCTATCCACGAGGAGGATCAGACAATACACATAGACTGTACACGAGAAAGATCAGGAGCATGAGCAAGGTACGAAGAGGAGGGTGATGGTCGAATGTATTAATTATTATTTATGGTATATTAATTATAGTACATTAATTATTAATTATTAATTATTATGGTGTATTAATTATTTATTGTGTATTTATAGTATATTATTTATAGTGTTTTATTTAAGGAATATTATTTATTTAGGATGTATTAATTATTTAATGGTATATTTATGGTGTGTTAATTACTAATTTATGGTATATTAAAAAAAAAAAGGTGTGTACAAACATCTTTTGTTTATTGTAGAAACATCTTCTGTGCCGGAAAAGTTGAAGAAAGTTTTTCGGTAATACACATTTTTTCATTCTGTACTGGAAATCTTTTTTTGAGTTTTCCGGTAAAAACTTTATGTACCAGAAAACTTATAAAAAGTTTTTCGAAAATACTATGTGTATCGGAATTCTTCTAAATAGTTTTCTAGAAATTACTGGAAAACTTTTACCTACTAAAAATCGTGTTATTGTCTCAGAACATAATAAAATGAAAAAAAATAAAGGTATTTTTGACATTTTCAAAAATTTATGGGGATATAAATATAAAAATGGAAGTACACGGTAAATTTTTCTTTATAGTCCGATATATGGACCCATTTATTGTATATACTCATCTGACACTGGACAAAATTATATCCTGTTCTTTAGGTCCATCTTCTTAATGTTTCTCACTATTTTATTAAAAGTTGTAGTATATATGTAATTGCCTTGTAATATTTGTTCATAGAAAGTAACTTTATTTTTTCGGAGAGGAACCGGTTGAACAATGTGTTGGGTTTTGGGCTCCCTTCCTATGTGGAGAAAGGCCCAATATATGCAAGTCCATATGTCTCACTTAACCAAGTGGAGAGAGGTCAGATTAGTGGGCGTGAAAGAGCTGAATTCAGAGAGAGACAAAGAGAAAAGCGAGAGAGGAAGAGCAAACCCTATTTTCGCATAAAACAGAGCAGCTACACTAGATTCGCGATTTCTCCTTCGTTCACCGTCGGATCGGGCTGAAATTTGGACAGCAGGTTCGTGACTCGTGGTACTTCATTCTGACCGTTTGGATCGTCGATCAGAGGTCTGAGGTGGGAGAAATTGGACTCGGACAGCAGCAGTTTTTCTGGTTTTTTTTTTTGCTGAACTTTGTTCTCAATTTCATGTTTGTTTTCTCATTGTGTTGGCTGATTGTTGTGCTGGTTACCTTGCTGTTTTTGGCTGGTTACTGAGCACGAATTTGTGCCATATTAGAAACTCTCTTGTACCCATATTTTGATCATAGTGGAACACTATTACTGGCTTGGTCCCGTGGTTGTTTACTTCTCACATTGAGAAGGTTTTTCCACGTTAAAAATTATTGTGTCATTTGTGATGATGATTTTAGTTGCTGTGATTATTTGTTGATTGCTCCTCACAGATTCTTGCAAGTTTGGGAAATTGATTATCCGCTGCATATTGCTCTGTTAGAGTTGTTATTGTATTTGTTGTTGAATTTCCCATCAGAGTGGTATCAGAGCTCTTTGGTTAAGGGGCTGTTTGACTTGTTTGAATGATGGAGGCAAATACAAATAGAATGATTTGTTTGAATGACACTAATTATCACTTATGGAAGGGAAAAATGAAGGATCTGTTATTTGTGAAGAATTTGCATCTTCCTGTGTTTGCTACTGAGAAGCCAGAATCCAAGACTGATGAGGATTGGAGCTTTGAACATCAGCAGGTCTGTGGTTTTATTCGGCAATATGTAGAAGACAATGTTTATAATCACATTGCTAATGAGGAACATGCAAGATCCTTGTGGAAGAAGATTGAATCTTTGTATGCTTCTAAATCAGGGAATAATAAGTTGTATTTGTTGAACTCCTTGATGAATTTGAGGTACAAGGAGGGGACTTCTATTTCAGATCATTTAAATGATTTTCAAGGGCTCCTAGATCAATTGTCAGGTATGGGTATCAAATTTGATGATGAAGTGTTGGGACTATGGCTACTGAATACTCTACCAGATTCTTGGGAAACTTTTCGGGTTTCAATTACAAACTCAGCTTCTGATGGTGTTGTCTCTTTGCAAAGTGTAAAGGGAAGTGTTCTTAATGAGGAGATGAGAAGGAAGGCACAAGGTACTTCATCTCATTCCGAGGTACTTGTCACTGAGAACAGGGGCCGAAGTCAAAGAAAGGAACCGAAAGGGAATAGACAGAATAACAGAAGTGCGAGTAGAGAGAACAACAGAAGTAAGTCCAAGTCCAGACACAAGAATGTGGAGTGCAATTATTGTCACAAAATGGGGCACATACAGAGGAACTGTTTCATATGGAAAAGGGAGAGCAAAAACAATAACAGTAAGCAGAGAGATAAGAATCATGATGATGATGACCGTGTTACTACTGCTACTTGTGATGATCTGATTATTCTCCGTGACTATGACTCAGTCAATCTTGTATCAGATGAGAGCATGTGGATTATTGATAGTGGTGCTACACTGCATGTTACACCAAGGAAGGAGTTCTTCACATCTTACACTTCTGGTGACTTTGGAGTGTTGAAGATGGGTAATGATGGTGTGTCCAAGGTAGTTGGTATTGGTGATGTTTGTTTGCAGACCAACATGGGAGTGCAGTTGTTGCTTAGAGGAGTCAAACATGCTCCAGATGTTCGCTTTAATTTGATCTCTGTGCAGATGCTTGATGATGGTGGTTATGATAATCACTTTGGTTCAGGAAAATGGAAACTCACCAGAGGTAACTTAGTTGTGGCCAGAGGGGAGAAAATTAATAAACTGTATTGGACTAAAGCATTGGTTGCTAAAGACAGTGTGAATGCCATGGATATGGAGGCTTCTTTGTGGCACCGCAGGCTTAGTCATATCAGTGAAAAGGGGCTGAATTGTTTAGCTAAAAAGGATGTACTTCCGGGATTAAAGAGTGCAGAGTTGGAGAAATGTTCTCATTGCATGGCTGGTAAGCAGACTAGAGTATCCTTCAAGAAACATCCTTCCTCAAGGAAGTCAGAGTTGCTTGAATTGGTGCATTCTGATGTTTGTGGCCCGTTGAAGGTAAAGTCAATTAGTGGTGCACTTTACTTTGTTACTTTTATTGATGATTGTTCCAGAAAGCTTTGGGTCTATGCTTTGAAGACAAAAGACCAAGTTCTGGAGAAATTCAAAGAGTTCCATGTTATGGTGGAGAGACAGTCAGGCAAGAAGTTGAAATGCATTCGTACTGACAATGGTGGTGAGTATTGTGGACCATTTGATGTTTATTGCAAGCAGCACGGTATCAGACATGAAAAGACTCCTCCTAAAACCCCTCAGCTGAATGGTTTAGCAGAGAGAATGAACAGGACATTGATTGAAAGAGTTAGGTGTATGCTTTCTGAAGCAAAGTTGCCTAAGCATTTCTGGGGTGAAGCATTGTACATGGCAGTGCATGTTATTAATCTGAGTCCTGCAGGTGCTTTGAATGCTGAGGTGCCAGACAAGATTTGGTTTGGCAAGAATGTCAGGTATGATCATTTGCGTGTCTTCGGTTGCAAAGCATATGTGCATGTTCCAAAGGATGAGAGATCCAAGTTGGATGGGAAGACAAGACAGTGCATCTTTATCGGTTATGGTCAGGATGAATTTGGCTACAAGCTGTTTGATCCAGTTGAGAAGAAAGCTGTTAGAAGCCGTGATGTGAAGTTCATGGAAGACCAAACCATTGAAGACATTGATAAGATGGAGAAGACTACACCTGAGATTGATAATGGTTTGTCTGATGTTGATCCAGTTCGGATGCCTACACATGATCTGGATACTGCTGAAAATAATGTTCAGAATGATGAGCAACATGGTGATGTTGGTGATCAGCAGCTTGGAGATGATTTTGATGTTCCTAATGATGATGCTGAAGAAGAACATGAGATGTCACAAGATGAGGATCTTGGTGATGCTCCTGAACCACCTCAAGCTCAAGTTTGGAGGTCTACTAGGCAGAGGAAACCATCCACCAGGTATCCTTCTGATGACTATGTTACCTTGACTGATGGAGGCGAACCTGAATGTTATGATGAAGCCATGGAGAGTGATGAAAAGAAGAAGTGGTTGGATGCTATGCAAGATGAAATGAAGTCTTTGCATGATAATCACACTTTTGATTTGGTGAAACTACCTAAGGGAAAGAAGGCTTTGGAAAACAGGTGGATCTTCAGAGTGAAGCAAGAAAGCAATTCTACATCTCCAAGATATAAAGCTAGATTAGTTGTGAGAGGTTTCAGACAGAGAAAGGGTGTTGATTTCAATGAGATTTTTTCTCCTGTGGTGAAGATGTCATCCATTAGAACTGTGTTGAGTTTGGCTGCTACTCTTGATTTGGAGGTAGAGCAAATGGATGTAAAAACTGCTTTCCTTCATGGTGATTTGGAGGAAGAGATTTACATGAAGCAACCTGATGGTTTTCTTGTTAAAGGCAAAGAAGACTATGTGTGTAGGCTCAGAAAGAGTCTATATGGTTTGAAGCAGGCCCCGCGTCAGTGGTACAAGAAGTTTGAGTCAGTTATGTGTGAGCAAGGCTACAGGAAGACTACTTCTGATCACTGTGTCTTTGTTAAAAAGTTTGCTGATGATGATTTCATTATCTTGTTATTGTATGTTGATGACATGCTTATTGTTGGGAAAAATATTTCCATGATTAACAGGTTGAAGAAGCAATTGGGCGAGTCATTTGCCATGAAAGACATGGGAGCTGCTAAGCAGATTCTTGGTATAAGAATCATGCGTGACAGGAACAAGAGAAACTTTGGCTGTCACAAGAACACTATGTTGAAAGACTGTTACAGAGGTTCCAGATGGAATATGCTAAGGCTGTAAGTACTCCTCTTGCTACTCATTTTAAATTGAGTACTAGTCAGAGTCCTACCAATGAAGCTGAAAAATCAGATATGCAACGAGTTCCTTATGCATCTGCTGTGGGTAGTTTAATGTATGCAATGGTGTGTACAAGGCCTGATATTGCACATGCTGTTGGTACAGTTAGTAGATTTCTGTCTAATCCAGGTAGAGAGCATTGGAATGCTGTGAAATGGATTTTGAGGTATCTTCGTGGTACTACCAGTTTGAGGCTTTGTTTTGGAGGTGATAAGCCTACTCTTGTGGGATATACTGATTCTGATATGGCTGGAGACATTGATTCCAGAAAGTCTACTTCAGGCTACTTGATTAAGCTTGCAGGGGGAGCTGTGGCATGGCAATCCAGATTGCAGAGGTGTGTTGCATTGTCCACTACTGAGGCAGAGTTCATTGCCATTACAGAAGCATGCAAGGAATTGTTATGGTTGAGGAAATTCTTGCAGGAGCTTGGTTTTGTTCAAGATAAGTATTTGCTATTTTGTGATAGTCAAAGTGCAATTCATCTTGGTAAGAACTCAACCTTTCATTCTAGGTCCAAGCACATTGATGTTAGGTATCATTGGATACGTGATGTTTTGGATGCTGGGTTGTTGGAATTGGCCAAGGTTCATACAGATGATAATGGTGCTGATATGATGACCAAGGCATTACCGAGAAGCAAGTTTGAAACTTGTTGTGAGATCGCCGGTTTGGCGGTCACCTCCACATAGTTGTGAGGGGGGGATATGTTGGGTTTTGGGCTCCCTTCCTATGTGGAGAAAGGCCCAATATGTGCAAGTCCATGTGTCTCACTTAACCAAGTGGAGAGAGGTCAGATTAGTGGGTGTGAAAGAGCTGAATTCAGAGAGAGAGGCAAAGAGGAAAGTGAGAGAGGAAGAGCAAACCCTATTTTCGCATAAAACAGAGCAGCTGCACTAGATTCGCGATTTCTCCTTCGTTCACCGTCGGATCGGGCTGAAATTTGGACAGCAGGTTCGTGACTCGTGGTACTTCATTCTGACCGTTTGGATCGTCGATTAGAGGTCTGAGGTGGGAGAAATTGGACTCGGACAGCAGCAGTTTTTCTGGTTTTGTTTTTGCTGAACTTTGTTCTCAATTTCATGTTTGTTTTCTCATTGTGTTGGCTGATTGTTGTGCTGGTTACCTTGCTGTTTTTGGCTGGTTACTGAGCACGAATTTGTGCCATATTAGAAACTCTCTTGTACCCATATTTTGATCATAGTGGAACTCTATTATTGGCTTGGTCCCGTGGTTGTTTACTTCT
This sequence comes from Cicer arietinum, assembly GCF_000331145.2. Lineage (NCBI taxonomy): Eukaryota > Viridiplantae > Streptophyta > Magnoliopsida > Fabales > Fabaceae > Cicer > Cicer arietinum. The sequence goes on along the minus strand of NC_021166.2, from coordinate 59,582,340 downwards.
CACATTGAGAAGGTTTTTCCACGTTAAAAATTATTGTGTCATTTGTGATGATGATTTTAGTTGCTGTGATTATTTGTTGATTGCTCCTCACAGATTCTTGCAAGTTTGGGAAATTGATTATCCGCTGCATATTGCTCTGTTAGAGTTGTTATTGTATTTGTTGTTGAATTTCCCATCACAATGCCTATAGCATTGTAAGTAAGTATTATCCTTTTGACGTCCACCTATGTGGCATTTCTTATGACTCATCCAAAAACTATAAACAAAAATAAAAATTCTACAAAACCCTACGTGCTACCTCCTCAGTCTTTCTCATGTATCTCTCATTCCAAAACATAATTAATATTTGTATTTTTTTTTATAACATTTGTATTTTTTTTACATTGGATGATCAAGGACCGACTTAACAAGATTTTTTTAAGTTAATTCGTCAAAGAAATAATTTAACAAATTTATTCAAAATAATTTTTTTAACTTGATAGTTAAATTAAACAATTTAAGAAGTATTTTTTTAAGACGAGTGAGAGACAATTAACTCAACAAAAGGTAATTATAAACTAGTGTGTATTTCTAATTTCAAATATGAGAAGAAAAAAATAAAAACAATAATCTAAAATATAAATAAATCTCAATTAATTATAATTTATAATGAAGTTGATTCAATTATGAATAATGAGAGAATACATTAATTAAAATCTCTAAGATATCAATTATCTTTAGTGATTCATTGTGTTTTCAGTAATTTCAATTATATTCAATTTATTTGGTCACAAAGCATGTCCCAAAATTATAATAAATTTGTAAAGAATATAAGCTTTATCATATAAGATCTCCCTAAACAATACAAACCTCTACATATCTAGAACTTTTCTAACATAGTTGAATTTTATAGGAGTACGTAGTCTTATATAGTATATGGTTAAAAGGGCATATTAGTATTCTTTAATGTATGCATTCTAAGGGAGCTATAGGATACCTTTGCCTATCACTACAATAGTCATATATCACATAATTTTGCTTTACATTTTCATATTGTCTTTGGCCGGCAGGATCCAAATGCCAATAATTTTTGTCATTCCACCAATAGTTATAAGAAACACAATTTGGATCAATTAAGCTTTGACTTTGACATCCACTAATATCAAATCCTTGGAAATTTGCTTTGAAAGGTGCATAACTCCAATTGATTTTGGTTTGGCCTCCATCTATTGGCCAATTCTCACCATTCCATAAACTTGCTTGTATTTGCATAGCCTTTGATGGTAGCTCACTCCAAGATTGCTATTGTTCTTGTAAACCCTAATGGGGATATTGCCCACATAAAATCTGCCAAAGTCAAACTATCATCAGATTTTGTAACTACACATAGTTATATTAAAGTTTAAATAGCCTACGTAAATATAACAATTTTCAGTTTTAGTATCTATAAAATTTTTTGTTTGAATTTCATCCCTACAATATCTGAAAATTTTATTTTTGGTCATTAACATTAAGTGAACGTTACAAAAACTTAAGTTAACAAAAAAAAAATTTTTTTTGTCCTTGCAAATATAATATTGTTCAGTTTTAGCCCCTACAAAATTTTTTGTTTGAATTTCATCGTATTCATCACCATAAATCACACATCTAAAAAGTGAGTTTTATCATTTTCATCATCCCAACAGTCCATATTTTCTTTCACCCAACTCAATCTCTTTCTAATTATATTCGTACTTCACTTAACTCAATTTTTTCTATCAATAACTCTACCTCCAACTTCATATTTTCCCTCTATTATCTCAAAAAAATAATATATATGCTTAACTATTAACTACTTCCACTTTTTTCTAAAAATCTTTAAAGTGTTAAATATAATTATTTTTTATAATCCCTAACAAATGAAGTATAAGTAACCACTACTACTTCAAAGAGAACCGGGGGACATGTAAATATCTTACACAATGTGATGGGGGTTCCATAGAATTTTGCAGTCGTGAAAATTTGTTGTGGGGTCAAACCAAAGGTGAATTCTTTGCTCTCTATTCCCATCACCATCTGCAAACACATTGGTATGTAATGAATATGGCTTTCCTTCTCTATTGCCCAAAAATTCAAAGTCCAACTCGTCATGCCTATTTCCTTGTGAAATCAACTGCACACAAAATAAATAATGAAATTAACAATAATAATATATATCTATTAATTTGGCCAATTTCCCTTATGGCATGATATGATAATTTAGCTTCGTTAACTTTCTAAACATATTTTTTGTTTCTATTAAAAATAAATTGTGTTAATTTTATTTGTTAAAAAAAATTATGATTAATTAAGTGAATAATTATCTATATTTTTTAAAATAATAAAAATATCGGATAATTGTTTTGATTAAATTTTATCGTCTCTTAACTACAATGATCAACTTCATGAGTCTCATATTTTATTAACAAGTTAAACTTATAGAAATTTAAAAAGATATATATGAAAAAATGTTTTTACAAAATAACGAATCTTGAATATTAATACGATTTTTGATTTAATTTATTAATAAAAGAAAAATAAAATAAAATAAATAATAAATTAAATAATAAATTACATTAAGAGATACATAATCAACCAACATAAAATAAATATCCGGAAGGTAGCAGTAAGAATTAAGACAATGAAAGAGTTTGGTGCAAAAGATCCACAATTCGATGATCTCGCACACTAACAATCTTTCCTCCCCTAACTAATTACTACTATTTATTTATCCAATAAATAAATAAATTAGTGTAAAACTAACTAATACAACTAATTAACCAACCAATTAAAATTAATTAAAAAATTAATTAGTTAATTAATTAACAAATAAACTAACTAATATTAAGTCAATCCATATAAACTAACTAATATTAAGTCAATCCATATAAACTAACAAGATATTTAATAAATATAATAAAATAAGAGAAAGAACTCACATAGTAAGTTGTGACAACTCCAACAGAGTCAGTACCTGGCACTTTGATCCTCACATGAAAGATTCCAGAGTCGTAAGACATCTTCGATGCAAATTTAGACCCTATTTGTCATGTGGGTATAAATCAATGTCAAATTAACCGGCAAATAGAAAGTAATGTGGCAAATAGCAAGTGTTGTATAGAAAGCAATGTGGCAAATAGAAAGTGTTGTCTGAGTGGCTAGTAGCTTGAGTCTTTTAACCATATGTCCAGGGCTTGAATCCTAGTGACAGAAACAGAGTTGCATATGCTCGGGGAGAGGAGTTGCCCCACAATTAGTACTCTTCATCCTAGAGGGATTAGTCCTACAACTACTGATTAATGTGATTCTACAGTTCTGTTCCCAGATTGGAAAAAAATAAACAGGTAACCCGCTCTATAAAACCGTGTTAGCACTTGGCCCAAAACAAAGTCACTCTCACTCAAACTCACACTAAAGAGAGTGACTACGAAAGTAAGAAGGCAAGAACCAAGTTTATAGAAAGAAACCTGTATCATGGGTGCTTTACAAAATTTCTATGTTGCTTACAAACTCTTTATCACTCAATGTCTTGGCCAATCAAGACCTCCACCGTTTATGAGAGAAAATAATATGAGTTTTAATATTATTGATAATAGCTTAATGGTGACTTGATTACAAAAGACTCAATATTAATATCAATTTATAGAGAAACATAGACCTAATTCTAAATAACGAATAAATAATAATAATAATAATGAGAGATATTCTAAGATATCTCTATGATTATAAATTGATCCTAATAAATAATTTAAGATACTCTAATATAATATAAAAGATATTATAAGATATTTTTTAATATTTTAACACTCCTCCTCAAGCTAAAGCTTGCTAAGCTTTAGTTTGCTACAAGAAAATAATATTTTGCTCTGCAAAATAATAAAAATGATGGAAAAGCAATTCATGGATGCAGGTGAAATCGGAGAGAATTGCTATAAATATAGCCTAGCCAGATAGCCGATATAATCATCAGTCTGAGAGAAATTCATGGCAAGCAATTGAACAAAGCAAGGCCCGTTCTTCTAAAAACTACATTTGGAAGCTTCAAACCAATAATATTGGAGAGGCGTGCTTCAAGGAGAGAAATGCAAGACCAGTACATCTGGGACAAAAATGGGGCCAATGCATCTGGGACAAATTGTCATGCTAAAGTGAGTCATGAAAACAAAAGACATTTTCAGAATGACCATCAATGGAAAAAGAAGTCATCACTAATATGATTCATCTGTGGGAAAAGGGACACCATCGGAATGATCTTCGGTGGGAATAGAAGCCACTGTTATAATCTATTAGTAAGAACTAAATTGCATGACAAACACCAAAGAGGAAGCAACGCGACTCTAATGACACGAAGCCATGATTGATCAGCGAAGTGAGAAAATGCATCCAAAACAGGAGAGACAATGGTTGTTTCGGAAAACTTGCTGGAAAACTTTTCCAGCAGCGACAATAGATAAAAGGCAACAGTAGACGGCGGATCTTGGAGGCACATGAGCGCGTGTGGAGCAACTTTTGAACTAAAAAAATCTGGGTATTGTAGATTGGGAGATTCCGCACACGATGGAAGTGGGTGTAACCGTAGCCTGAAACTAGAATACGAGGGCAAATTCGAAACTTAGAGGTTGAGGCGCGATTGGCTGTTGAAGCGAGAGCCATCGTTGCTTGCTAAGTTGGGAACTCACTATGAGTGATGTGTATACATTACACTACAGAAGTTCCGCCATGAACGCGGTTTGCGAGCTTCAGGTTTCGGTGATGGTCCAAGAGTTTCTCTTCTGTGTGGGCCAAGTTTTTTGGGCTTTATGTAAGCCCACTTATATTTATTTAGGGAAATCTTCTCTTTCATTGTATTCTCACATGATCCAAAATTCTAAATTTGCCCCTCTTTGGATATATTAAGTGATACTCTAACACATAAATTTGATGTCATGTCTTAGGAAACTTTTTGACGTTAAATAGAGACATAAAGAGACTAATGACTAATTCTTTTTCTCTATTTATTTATTCCCCAAATTTTTAAATCCATAAATTCTCAAAATAAAAAAAAATAAAAAACTATCAAATTCCTAAATTGTACCACCCAACTAACTTCTTCTCATTCTCTCCTTAAATTTGAAATACATGAAACATTAGTCTTGAGGTTTTCGTCAAGGAGTTGAAATTGGAATTCCTCTAAATGATGTTGGTCCTCTGAAAGGTTGTGGAGAAGGTGTGGGTTCTTTGAGTGGTGTTGGTCCACTAAAAGTTTGTGGAGGTGGCGTTGATCCTCTAATAGATGATGGTCTGATTCCATGTCCATCAAGGATTCCCTACAAAATTTTAAACAATCATACAACTTACATGCTAAATTTTCTAACTCGTTAGCAAAAATCTCACTAAAATTTACTTCTCTATGATTTTAATAACTTACAAGTAAAATGTTCTCTGACTAAAACCAAATTTCCCCCACAAAGTAAAACAGTTATTGACAGAGAGATTCGTCACAAAGTAAACTAGACATATCAGACTAGTAATTGTAAAAGTAGTGTATTGATCTTGGGATTATGTTTCTATCTCTCTTTGTGGATTTGGTATAATAGACACACTCTATTGTCATGTCATTCCCCACCACAATTAGAGCATGTCCACTCATTATCAGATCTCTTTAGTTTATAGCCATTGATCGAATCTTTATTTCGATCATTTCTTTTCTTTTTCTTTTTCCTTCCCATAGTTTTCTTTAATGGATGTGGTACTGAAGTAGCAATGTCAATCACAAAAAAATGGAGGTTTGAATTGTGATTTCACCTTTTTAAAATTTCCTGTTAAAACATAGAGAATTTAACTCAAGATTAATGATGGTTATGAAACTAGAAAATGAATAACGTTCTTGGTTAGTAGTGAAAAACACAAAATTTAATTTTTCTATTTAATTTGATAATCAAAATACTAGAAATAAATAGAGATAAGGGAAGAGATATCACACAGAGATATATTCTGGTTCACCCAATCCGGGTTACGTCCAGTCCTCACAACCGTGAGATTTTTTACTAAGTGTTCAACACGAAGAACGTTCTTGGTTTTTACACCACCAGTTCAGATCAACCTTGATCTGTTATAATCTTCACCTTTCAACTTAGAAATCATTTTTACAATCACCTTTCAACCTTGAAAAGATTTTTACAAACACACTCAATCTAACATAAAAGATAGACTTGAGTTACAAATGATGTGTATGATAAAAATGTTTGGGATCTTGAAATTTCTCAATACTTGTTTGAGAGAAATGAAAGATAAACTCAGTAAATAATGACCCAAAGATATAGTGAAGAAAGTTGGAGTTTGCTTAAAGAGTTTTTTTTTTTACTTGTTACTTGAACAAGTGTTGGTAGATTTGTAAATTGAACTCTTGCATTCATCTTCCAATTGATCTTCAATTTATAGATGTTAAAAGGCTTTGAATATATATTTTAAAATGAAACATGTGTTTATCTGTTGTCCAGAACGTTCTTGATAAAACAGAGAACATTCTTGCTATTGGGTCTCTTGGAAAATGTGAATGAGTGAGTGAATGAGTTGACACTGTTTTGAGTCAGATTTGTGCATAACTTTATGCAGAATATTGTAAGTACAATGTACTTGTGTCCTTGCTCACAACTCAACAATTTGGAGATCAATCTTGAGATTGTTTTTTACCTTTGGGCATTGATCTCGAGTTTTTGGCTTCACCAATGATTTGAGAAGTCTTTATACTCTTTAATATGTGGTTTAGACTGTGGAAAATTATTTTTTTCAATTTTATCTTTTAAAAGAGATTAACCAGAATGTTCTTTTGTAAAACAAGAACATTCTTCATTTTCTATTTTGTATGAGTGTTGGATTTTGACAGTTGTTGTGTGTCAGTCCTTTGTCTCATAAAAACATGATGTGTTTTATGCAAAAAGGTGCAGCAGTAGTGTCCTTGTTGTCATGGTTGTCCTTACTCATAGCTCATCAATTTGGAGATTGATTTTGATGGTTTGCTTTGCTTATGTTGATCCTCTTTGATCGAATCTATTTAAAAAAATTCTTGTGTAGATTATTAAATTACTCTGTAATGAATATTGATGTTTTGTAGTATAGATACATGTATTTTTGTAGTCCAGATCCAATTTAAACTACAACATATTTTGCTCTTTGTAAACCAGAACGTTCTTGGATTAAAACTGTAAAAACAGATAATGTTCTTCATTTCTGTTTTGAGTGATTGTTGGATTTTGACCATTCTAACAGTTGTTGTGTGTCAAGTTTTTCTGCTTTGTACGTGTGTTAGTGATGCAGTGACTTTATCATTTATGTCCAGTTTGTACTTGCATACTTTTTAGCCATCAATTTAGGGATTAGTCTTACTTTTTATTCTTGATGCATTGCTTTGTTTTTTGTTGATCTTATGAAAAGAATATGTCCAAAATGATCTTAAGTATACAATTATGTTCCTTCGTAATGAATACTGGTGATTTGCAATGTAGATTAATGTATTCTGTAGCCCAAATTAATCTTGATTTAAAGAAGACTTTGTTCTTTGTAAACTAGAATGTTCTTGGATTAAAGCTATCAAAACCAGAACATTCTTCGTTTTTCAGAATGTTATCAAGAATTATCTTCGTTTTTCAGAATGTTGTCAATAATGTTTTTCGTTTTTTCTATTCAATAACCAGAACATTATTCGTTTCTCATATTTGATATTGCTTCTTTCAAATGATCTTGTTTCCGATTTATAACATAATATGATCACTGATTGTTGTATGAATGTATTTGATCACCTTCTTCATGAAGATGTAATAATCATTCTCTTGAATGAATGATATATGATACATTCTTTTTGAGATTATTTCATTATTGATTGGATACTTATGTAGTTTGATGAAGTGAGTTAAAACTCAAGTGCAATCATTAGTATACCACCATTCATAAAACTTAATCATTTATTTCATAAGGTTTGTTGTTATTAAAACATATATCCAAAAGGTTTTTGCCTCAACAGGTACAAGTTTGGGTAATCCATTATCCTCTCAATATTGTTGAGAAGTTGAAGGGTTTATGAAGTAATTGTAGGTTGTATTGTAAGAGGTAATTGTAAGTCATCCATTTAAAACTTTGGAGGAGAAGAAGAATAAGTAATTTAGGTAGTGCAGTTTAGGGATTTAATTATTTGGAGAAAAATAAATAGAGAAGAAAAACTAGTTGTTAGTCTCTTTAATGTGCTTATTTATGGTCAAAATGCTCACTGTAATGTGGCATCCACACTTATGTGTCACGGTGTCACTTAACGTGAAACACGAGCACCTATAATAGAGCTCATTGGTGGAAGGAACATTTTGCTCGACGTTAGACAAAATGAGAGATTTTTTTGCAAAGTGTAAATTTTAGTGAGCATTTTGATTGAGAGTTATAATTTGAGGAGGCAAATTGGAGGTTTACTCCACTTAAAAATCCCAAACTCAAAAATTCTCAAATATTTGATTTTTCATCAAAACATCATATTTAGTTGGTTTACTAGTCTTAATTGAGATGTACATGTCGTTTTTCCCCTTATTTTAGTTTTTCCATTTGTGTTTTTCTTCTTCTAATCTACCATGTCTAGATTGACTAATCCACGTACACTATATTTCTGATTTTTTTTTTTTGTTTTATTTCATAGTTTCGTTTAGGGTATTATTAGTTTTAATTATTTTCATTTTTCATTTGTTTGTTTAATTGAGAGATGCTCCAAATTTCCCGTATTAGACATGGTGGAATTTCAACTCATGCCTCTAGTTATAGATAACATTAGGAGAAACAAACTTATGGGAAGGATTAAAGTTCACATACAAAAAAAAAAAAAAATACCACCACCACATATTTTATCATTTTTTGGAGTTGGAATCTTTCCACGAATACGCGGCAACTTAAATATAGATTTAAATATAGATAGGAGAGAAAAATATTCAAATGCATTTTGTTTAAATATCAAATAATATAAAGTAATCACTTGCAAAATTTAGCCTCAATCATGGCCCACTTTAATGTAGGCATTCTATAGGAGATGTAGGATGTCTTTTCCTATCAGTACAATAGTCATATATTACATAATTTTTCTTTATATTTTTTAATTGTTTTTCTTCTTGAGGATTTAGTTGCCAATAATTTTGGTTATTCCACCAGAAATTACCATTAAAACATTTAGGATCAACCAAGTTTGGATTTAGACTTGGACATCCACTAACATCAAATCCTTGGAAGTATGCTTTAAAAGGTGCATATTTCCAATTGATTTTCGCTTTGCCTCCATCAGATGCCCAATCATCACCATTTCACAAACTTATTTGTATTTGCATAGCATTTAATGGATAGCTCGCTCCAATATTGGTATTGTTCTTGTATACTCTAATGGGGATATTGTCCACATAAAATCTGCCAAGCCAAAATTTGATCAAATTTTACAATTACATATATAACTATATGTAAATACATTAATTAATATAGACTTGTACAAAGAACTAGTGTGCATGTATGTATCTTACACAATTTGATGTGCATTCCAAAGAATTTTGTAGTCGTGAAAATCGACTGTGGGGTCAAACCAAAGATGAATTTTTTGCTCCCTGTTTCCTACTCCATTTGCAAACACATTGGTCTGTAATGCATATGGCTTCCCTATTCTATTGCCCAAAAATTCAAAGTCCATCTCCTCGTGCAATTTTCCAAGTGTTTTCAACTGCACAATAAATGAAAAAAAAAATGATAAACTTATTAAATTATCTTTATTATTAGTTGTTGTATTCTTTTTATTATAAATGTAAATTCAAAAATAACAATTTTAGTGTAATACACGTAATATTAATTATGATTTAATTTATATATATTATCAATACAAATAATTTATTATTAAAAATATTTGGTAGTAAATTTTTTTAGACATAACAATTAAATTCTATTAATTATAGGATAAAGCTGAAAAAAAATTAATTAAAATTGTATTCGAAATTAAAAGTATATACTTTTAAACAATTTAAATTTTGTAAATGTGGCAATTATTATAAGAAACATGGACTAATAATTAGGATTAAATCCCCTCTTATGGCATGAAATGAGAGTATAATTTCATATTCAACATCATATCATATCAAAATAAGGGGAAAGAACTCACATAGTAAGCTGTGACAACTCCTGCAGAGTCAATACCTGGCACTTTGATCCTCATATGGAAGAATCCGGAGCCATAAGTCATCTTCGAAGCAAATCCAGCTCCTATATTGCGTATGTGACAAATTAATATCAAATTGACTTGCAAAAAAGGAAGCAGTGTTCCATATTAAGATAACTAATCTACCAATTACGTTCAAATTATAGTTACCCCAAGTTTTCTATATTGTAATGTATATTTTTTTTGTTTACTTCAGATATTTTTTAAAAGAAAAATGGTAATATATAAAAATAAAAAAAAGCATTTCTAAAAAAAATATAAAGGTGCTCGCATCTATGTATATAATACTTTCTCTGTCTTATAATAAAGAAATGAATGTTATAACATATATAGATTTTTTTTAAAGTCTATTTATTTATAAAAAAAATTAAATTAAAAACCACTTAAAAAACATTTAAATCTGACGACATAATTAAGTAATTATAGATGAATTATTATTATATTAAATTGTACCTTTTATGTTAAATCATTCATTCTCTAACATTTTCTATAATTTATGCATATTAGTTTATATTACTTTTTGACTTATTTAAGTGTATTATTATAAAATAGAGTTTAAAAATATTTTATATAAAGTTGAATTCTTTAAAATGTTATGTTGAATCTCAAAATAGAATTTAATCTCATTGACTTATTAACTCATTAATTTATTTAAAAGAATATTAAATTATTTATTTGAAAATATTATTATAAAATAGATATTCAAATATACTAATAAATTATACTAGACTTTCAAATATATCAGACTTATACTTTGTAAAACCTAACTTGATCAACATATATAGACTTTTGTAGATAGTTTGATTAGTGAGAAAAAAAAAATACTAAAACAATTCAAAAGAAACCCCAGATTAAAATTTAAAAAATTAATGTAACTAAATATTTGATAATACAACTTTTAAGACAACAATGATGAATTTTGCATAATTAAATTGTGAATGTATATAGTAAGATATTGACTGACATAACAAAATCATGTGTCTTATTTTCAATGATAATTACCATTTTCTATGTTATGTTATGGAACTCTAGAGGAAGAATCATATGACCAAACAAAATCAAGTCCTAGACACTATAGTAATGGGAGTCATTCTCTCCCATGAAATCTTAGTCTCATATATATATAAGACAAAAAAAATAAAAAATAATGGATGATATTTTCTCCATCTCAAATGAATATCAATTTATCAAAACAAATTTATCTTATGACGAATGTGATTTACAATTTTAAAAATAATTTTAATTTTTTTATACTATCTTTAATAATTAATATATATATATATATATATATGACACTTATTATAATCAATAGATTAATTTCACCTATAGAAACAGTAGTATTACCAGCATCAAATAAAAAATGAAAAAATAGATTTTAATTTTGACACCATTCATGTTTAACGACTAAATTAAAGACAAATTTTAGTCTTTAATTTAGTTGATATTTTAATTAAATTTGTTTCATTTTTATGACTTAATCACTAATATACTTGTAGTGTTGAATATTTTTTCTTTTAACTGAAAAAATAGGTGTGACCATTTAAACAAAAAATAAACAAACGTGGAAAAGGCGATTTAACAATAATTAAGGTAAAATGAATGATTAATATATAACCTGAATAGTTATCCATTGTGAGCAGAATTTCTTTCCCTTGGTTTAAAGACACTAAATGATTGCCACCCCATGTG
>NC_021166.2:59555507-59569953 GCF_000331145.2 Cicer arietinum | reverse complement strand
GAACTTTTCTAACATAGTTGAATTTTATAGGAGTACGTAGTCTTATATAGTATATGGTTAAAAGGGCATATTAGTATTCTTTCAATGTATGCATTCTAAGGGAGCTATAGGATACCTTTGCCTATCACTACAATAGTCATATATCACATAATTTTGCTTTACATTTTCATATTGTCTTTGGCCGGCAGGATCCAAACACCAATAATTTTTGTCATTCCACCAATAGTTATAAGAAACACAATTTGGATCAATTAAGCTTTGACTTTGACATCCACTAATATCAAATCCTTGGAAATTTGCTTTGAAAGGTGCATAACTCCAATTGATTTTGGTTTGGCCTCCATCTGTTGCCCAATTTTCACCATTCCATAAACTTGCTTGTATTTGCATAGCCTTTGATGGGTAGCTCACTCCAAGATTGCTATTGTTCTTGTAAACCCTAATGGGGATATTGTCCACATAAAATCTGCCAAAGCCAAACTATCATCAGATTTTGTAATTACTCATAATTATATTAAAGTTTAAATATATTTTTAGTCCATGTAAATATAATAGTTTTCAATTTTAGTATCTATAAAAAAAATTTATTTGGATTTCATCCCTACAATATCTGAAAACTTTATTTTTTGTCATTAACGTAAAGTAGACGTTACAAAAACATGAGTTGACAAAAAAATATATTTTTTATACCTGCAAACATAATATTGTTCAGTTTTAGTCCATATAAATATTTTTGTTTGAAAATGTCAACGTATTCATCACCATTCACCATAAATCAAAAATCCAGAAAGTGAATTCATCAACCCAACAATTCATATTTTCCTTCACCCAACTCAATCTCTTTTTAATTATTCATACTTCACTTAACCCAATTTTTTTTATCAATAACTTTACCTCCAACCTTATCTTTTTGTCTATTATCTCATATATATATATATATATATATATATATATATATATATATATATATATATATATATATATATATATGCGCGCATAACTATTAACTACTTCCACTTTTTTCTAAAAATCTTTAAATTATTAAATAAAATAATTTTTTATAATCCATAAAAATGAAGTATAAATAACCACTACTACTTCAAAGAGAACCGGGGGACATGTAAATATCTTACACAATTTGATGGGGGTTCCATAGAATTTTGTAGTCGTGAAAATTTGTTGTGGGGTCAAACCAAAGGTGAATTCTTTGCTCTCTATTTCCTTCACCATCTGCAAACACATTGGTTTGTAATGAATATGGCTTTCCTTCTTTATTGCCCAAAAATTCAAAGTCCAACTCGTCATGCCTATTTCCTTGTGAAATCAACTGCACACAAAATAAATAATCAAATTAACAATAACAATATATATCTATTAATTTGGCCAATTTCCCTTATGGCATGAGATGATAATTTAGCTTCGTTAACTTTCTAAACATATTTTCTGTTTCTATTAAAATAAATTGTGTTAATTTTATTTGCTAAAAAAAAATTATGATTAATTAAGTAAATAATTATCTATATTTCTTAAAATAATAAAAATATCGGATAATTGTTTTGATTAAATTTTATCATCTCTTAATCACAATGATCAACTTCACGAGTCTCATATTTTATTAACAAATCAAATTTATAGAGATTTTAAAAAATATATATGAAAAAATGTTTTTACAAAGTTACAAATCTTGAATATTAATACGATTTTTGATTTAATTTATTGATAAGAGAGAAATAAAAGAAAATTAAATAATATGAATAATTGAAATAATAAATTATATAGGATACATAAATTTATATAATTAATTAAATAATTAACCAACACAAAATAAATATCCGAAGGTAGCAGTAAGAATTAAGACATTGAAAGAGTTTGGTGCAAAAGATCCACAATTGGATGATCTCATGCACTAACAATCTTTCCTCCGCTAACTAATTACTAATACTTATTTATTCAATAAATAAATAAATTAGTGTAAAACTAACTAATACAACTAATTAATCAACCAATTAAAATTAACTAAAAAATTAATTAGTTAATTAACAAATAAACTAACTAATATTAAGACAATTCAAACGAAGCAGATATTTAATGAATATCATAAAATAAAATAAAGAACTCACATAGTAAGCTGTGACAACTCCTCCAGAGTCAGTACCTGGCACTTTGATCCTCATATGGAAGAATCCAGAGCCATAAGTCATTTTCGATGCAAATCCAGCTCCTATTTGACATGTTGGTATAAATCAATGTCAAATTAACCGGCAAATAGAAAGCAATGTGGCAAGTAGATAACGATGAATTTGCAAATTCCTAACACTTTACAAATGTCACAAAATTAAATTGACAAAAATTAAATATTCATGCTTTCAAATATATAGCATTTTATAAATTATGTCAAATGATTATCGTAATAAAATATAAAATCAATTAAGCCGATAGAGAAACAATGTCACATTTGAAATCGAAATCATATAAAGAATAAAGAAAAATTAAATCTACCATAAAAATTGTTTTGTTTTAATGGTATTAAGTTATTATGAGTTTAATAATGAACAGATCGATACACCATTTGAAAAAGACAATTTTTATATTATTTTAAAAATGAAAAAAGTGAATTGATATTGTCAAAATTTTAATTAATAGTTGAGTTAATTTTTTACTAACTCTTCATGTCAATATTCATATATTCGTATATTAAAGATTTATTTAATCAAAAGTATTAGTATATTTTTCTATTATATTCGCTAAAAAGAGTTGTATTTCCAACTAATGATACATAAAAATAAAATAAATAGATTTTAATTTTCACATCACTGACACTTAACAATAAAATTATAGAATAAATTTTGGCCTCTAATTTCTCTTGGAAATTTAATTAAATTTTGGTTGAATATTTGTATGACCTACTTAATCATTTAAATATATATACTTGTTAATTTTGAAGAGAAAATTGCATGCAAATTATAGTGATCTTTGAACACATGCAAAAAAAATTTTAAAATTTAATTCATATACAGAATAAATATATAGAGTTTTTATGTTGTTAATCAATCATAATCGTTAAATCATTAATAATATTTAATTTTTATCATAATTATTTATATAATTAGTTATGATTTGTCGAATATGTAAAAAGAAGAAATTATACCGACATTGTATTGTATGTAAATTAAATTCAAAAAATAAATAAACTTGTATATGGGAAGGGGAAACTAAAGATATACATGGAATATTTAAAAGAAGATTAATTAATAATTGAGGGAAATGAAATGATTTATTATAACCTGAAGAGTTATCCATTGTGAGCTGAATTTCTTTCCCTTGGTTTAAGGACATAACATGATTGTCACCCCATGTAACCTTATAATTTTGATCAAATACTAATATTTCTTCACTTCTCCTAATTCCTCTAGCAAGAACAACATGCGGAACGAGGACCACAAGAAAAATAAAAATCAGAGAACTCATTAATAACATAGGGAAATCTTGGTTGGTCTTTTATACACTTGTGAATCGATTTGGTTGTTGATATTAATTGGCTTATAGTTCTTCATCTATCTATATATAGAGTAGATGATGTCGACGAGATAAACATAGCGTCATATATGAACTATAGAAAAACAAAAGCGCATGATGAGTCCCATAATTGCATTTTCAATACGCTATTGACTTATATATCCTTCTCCATAACAAACCCATCACATCATGATATGGCTTAGTTTGGAAGCAACAATATATATAATTTTTCTATTATTTTAATAAACAAGAATTTTATTAATCGGTTTAAATTTAACATCATATCATAAAAGATTATCCACATCTCATGAAGGGTTCCAGAATTTCTATCAAATCATATGTGTGAATGTCGAAGAATATGCTAACCATATATAAAGACAAAGGCTATATTAATTCCAAAAGTCTAAAACAGACATGCGGGAATTGTGTCCAAAATGCATAATTAATTATGTTTTTGTTTAATTCTTGATTAAATTATAATGCAAGTAATCTAAGCTTCCATACATTACAAGACAACATATATGTAGTGATGTAAATCATATATAAATATTCACTCTTCGAATTTTGATGATATGCTTCCTTAAATTTATTATCTATTTTTTAATAACTAGTTTTTTTACAGAAATATTTAATAATTAGTTGTAATTAAAATTATTAATTAGTGAAGAAATTTAAAAGCATGCACATTAAATTACCTCTCTGACCCTTATATTTTTTTAACTTCAATTAAATCACTATGGAATCATACGTCTAACTCAACTGATAAATGTCGATATTATTGTATTGTATATCATGTTCCGATTCCGAGAATTTTGCACTTGTGTGCAAATTTATTTACTATTTCAACTAAAAAAACATTGTGCAATGATGCAAACTACTACCTAATTGATTATGCATCCGTTTGATATAGAGATTGCATCATCTCTATTAAAATTTCTCTCAAACATCTCTAATTTTTGAATTTTACTTTAATTTTTAATTTTTTCGTTAGATAAAAAATTTATATTGTATAGATCATGTATGTAAAATTTTATGTGAATCTAAAATTATTTAATATGTTATTAAAATTCATGAAGATTAATAGTGTTAAATAAAAGAGCATAAAATATTAATTTTGATATATCTCAATATCATATTAAAGATTTTATATTTATGCAAATTTTTACATGTATCATTTATACGATATAAAATTTTGATTCGACGAAAAAAATTAAATAAAATAGACATAATTGACAAAAATTAAGAAATATTTAAATTATGAGGATCCAAACTTTTTATTACATGTATTTTATATATGTATGATATGCTAGTTTCTTTTTTCTACCATCATGATATGCTAGTTATTACTTCCCTTTTATGGTTTTTTTTTTTAACAAATCATTTTATAATAAAGTAAGGATATATTCATGAACTAAAAAAAATGATCTATACAACTTATAGTGTCTTCAAGTTATATTAAGTATATCATTTTACAATACTTAATTGTCTTAAATTACATGTGTTTCTTATATCACCAATGAAATTTTAATTATTATTATTTTATTAATACATAATTATTTATTATATATCAATTCTCTAATAATTCCATTAATTATTTTTTTAATAAATACAAATTTATTTTATCATTTAAATCAACATAATTGATTAGTTTTTAATATATACTCAGAATTTAAATGAGGCACTTATAAAATTTTATAAAATTATATGGAAGTCGAGTATATAGTTCGCATCGTGTTAAAAATGAATTGGCACGTCTTTGTTTAAACTATGTCGTGCCTCAATCGTGTGTAGAGTCGTACAAGTTTCAAGCTCTTTCATTATTATCCAGACAATAATGTTGTCCAAATTGAACAAATTAATGACATCGTATAAATTTTTGTTCTTAACACCAGAAGTTTCCTACTTTTGTTTGCTTATCTATTCTGAGCTGGATTACCTAGAGTAACAATATATTAGGGCAAATTCTATATGGTGGGACTATACTCCATTGCATATGAGTATTTAAATCATTTAAAATTTCAATGATAATTAACGAAATTATTCAAAAGTATATATTAAAGATTACTTTTATCTTTAAGATTGAAAAGGTAATCAGATTGACAATGATTCGATGTCAATTCGATAAGTTAAACTTTGAAAGATAAATTCCTTTTTTTTTCTTATTATCAAATTAACATTGATTAAGCTATTATATCAACCATAAGAACTAATTAAGAGGATCATTACCTTTTTCTTCTAAAAAAATATCGTCAATCATCCTTAAAATTTCAGATAACTTTAAAATATTGATCTACAATAGCCTTCGTTAGTAATTAGTATACATGTGGGGAGCATAATGAGGAGAATTTTATAATGAGAGAGTTAAATTTTGATCATATAATTGTATTGTCATGATTTAACTATCTCAGTCTTTTATTATAAAACTTCTCTTATTTATTATACTCCATATATATATATATATATATATAATATTATTCGGACGAAAATTTCAAGAACCAAATATAGAAGAAAGAAATAAAGTTTCTACTAGTTTTTATTGACAAATTTTAAGATGGACTACTTTGATAAATGATTTATCGTGGATTATTGTTTAAAGTCACTCAAAATATTTATTAACAATGATTGAAGATACTCTTCATAGATATAAGTTAACGACTTTCTTTATCTTTATGTATAAAATAATGATACGATTTATGTTGGTTCGACTAGTTGAGTTTTAAAAGATGTTTTTGTTTTCTTTTATTTTTATTAAATTGAAATCGATCAAGTCATTATCTCAATTATAAATTAAGACCAATAAATTCATTCCAAAGAGTGTCATCGACCATTATTAAAATTTTAAATGACTTTTAAGTACTGGTCCATAATAAATCATCTATGAAAATAATCCAATATAACATTCAACTTTTTCTTCTTATGAATTACAGCCTAAGTCGCGTATTTGACTTAATTTGAGATTTACAACCTTCTAATTTGGAGTTTTGGTATCTCAACTTTTTAAATGTATGATATTTTGTTCACCAGAAAAATTAGGGTAGAAATTAGAGGTGTGATATGTGACATTGTCTAGGTGGATTAACAATAATTTAAATGCATTCATGTCATCAAACTTAATAAAAAATAAACTAACATAATTTCATTTTCTATAACCAAATTCATAATAAACTAACAATTTTCATGAATTTAAAATATATTAATATTAATACATTACAGTATAATTTTATATATTACGTCAAACTATATTAATACTAAAATGAAAAAGTTTACATATGAGTTGACTTGTTTTTGTTTTTGTAATTTATAACGAGTTTCTAAATTAATACGAGAGATCAACAATCTTGATCTATGTGGCTAATGAGGGAGAAATAAAATGAGGAGAATATAAGTCTAAAAAAAAAATTGTAAATTGATCATTTATTTGGGTCTTATCAACATTTTTCTAGATTAAATTTATGTAAGTTTGTATTTATTTTTCTTTTTATTTTAATAATTTTTTAACATATATATATATAATTCTCAATTTTTTCATAATTGTCGTAATTTGTAACAAAAAAATATTTTTATTTATTTATTATTTTCAAATTTTGACTATTGTTTTATTAATTAGACATTTTGTTGTTCGGAAATAAATAAATGAAATAAGAGAAAATTATTAAAAATATTATAGAGAAAAGTTAATAATTTATCAAAAGTACTAAAGAATTTGTTTGTCTCATCATGTATAAAAAATTTTAAAACGACAACTAAAATGGAATGGATAAAATTATATATTTCTATTTTGCAATATATATTTTGATGGTATTTGACAATTTTCATTATGGACAAAGATTGTTGTTGAGCAAGAGTTGATGTAATCTTAGAGATAAAGGATTTGAGTTGGCAAAATTGTTTTATCAGGCTGAGACTGTTGCGGCTCCTCCTCATCATGTTAATACCACTTATATTAGACCCTTGCTAGTTGTTAGTGCGTTTGTTACCATAACACATGCTTTAAAAACATGTTAAATATATTAAAAATAGAAATTTAAAGTATAATGATTAAATTTTGCTGTACTTTTTTTGTTCAACTGATTTTGCTTTGTATGCCAGCATGGGCGGTTAGGACTTATCATAATCAAAATGGGCCAGTGTTTTAGCTAGGTAAGGAAATAGAAAGTAATGGTAAAAGTGTTGTAATGAGGACATTTGAATATTTATTAAACAACTCAAAAAAAGAAAATAAGAAATAAAAATATTACTTTCTTCAATTTTAAATTATAAATTACACAAATTTTTAAAAAAATATCCTATATTTAAATTTTTAAAGTGTAGTAAAAGTATTTATTAATTAGCATTTTTTATAAATAAATTACTAATAAATAAACCTTCGGCTAGACCAATTTTGATTGATTTTAATTTTTAAAAACTTTTAAAACGAAAATTATTTTAAGAAAACTATTTTGGCACAATTGATTTTCAAAGGAAACTATAATACGACAACTAGGTACAAAATTTAATGTATTTTTAAGGGATTTCACTACTTTAATTTTTCATAATAATTTTATAATAGCTCTAACTCCTTTAGTTAAAAGAGACATGCAGTTATATCATCCTAAAAACAAGAGACGTGTACTCTGAAGGATAATAATGTGAGAAACTATAGACAACAGTTGATGGAAATTGAAACAAAAAAACTTTTGGAAATAATTATATGAATGTATTTTTATAAATTATTTTTCTTATTTTAAAAAATATTTCTTTATCATATTTTAAACAAAATTTTATAATAAAAGAAATTAGATTGTTTTTAATTACGAAAAATATGTAAGTATGCAAGAACATTCACGACTAAAGAAAACACTAAAAAATAAATAAATTTATATTTATAATCGCATTTAACACTTACTTTAAAGAAGTTTTAGATTATTAATTAATTAAAATAATTAAATTATTTATATAGTTTTCCGCATTTTAAGGTAATATTGTTTTACCTTTATTACATAGATTTTTTTTGTAATATTATTTGAATTCAAATTAACTATATTGTGGGAGTATAATTCCTTACACTAGATCAAACAATGTTGATATTGCATAATTTTTTTTTTTAAAAAGAGATTAAAATATTCAAACCCGAACATAATATTCAATCTTACCGTGAAGTACTGTATAATTTTTTTTTAATGAAAGTAAAATTGTTACAAAAAATTTATTAATTCTACCATTGTGGGTATTAGGTGTCATTGTTACTATTTTTTTTTTGGGTGCCATCATTACCAATATTAAATTTTTGGCTAAATTATATCTGTGGTCTTTTAATTTAATTTCAGTTAATATTTTAATTATTTATTTTTTATTTTTCTCGATTTGGTCCTTTATTTTAATTTTAAATGACAATTTGATATTTTATATTTTAAAATGTCAAGAATGTTATCCTTTTTTAAAAAAAAAATTCAAAAAAATCATCAAATTTTTCAAATAAAACCCATAAAATTAATAATCATCTTCAATATAATGCAAATTTCATCAAATCCATAACTCAAATATTCAAATAAACACATATTTTCATCTCCCACAACATCAAATAAAAAATGAAAATAAGAGTTTATTTCAATATTTAAGTTATGAATTTGATTAAATTTGTATTTTATTGAAGATGATAATGAATTTTATGAGTTTTGTTTAAAAATTTTGATGATTTTTTTTGAAATTTTGTAAATAAAATGATAACATTGTGGACATTTTAAAACATAAAATATCAAATTGTCACTTAAAATTAAAATAAAGGACCAACTCGGGAAAAAATTAAAATAAAGGACTAAAACGTTAACTGAAACTAATTAAGGGACTGCGGATGTAATTTAACCTAAATTTTTTAACAAGACCTACAAATCCTTTTAGGTTTACATATGTTTTGGTTCTTGTAAATATAGTTCGTTTTGATTTTAGTCCTGTAAATTTTTTTATTTGATTTATATATTTGCAAATTCTAACAAGTTTTAAAAAAGACTTTAGTAAAAAAATGGTGACCTGGTTAATTTTAGATAAAGTGACACATGGTGACCGTGTAATTGTTGTTGACTAAGCAATATTTAATATTTAAAATTAAAATCTGTTTTATTAATTCATTTAATCATTTAATAAAAAACTTAAAACTAATTAATTAATAAACTAATTAAATAATAAAAACTCAATAATCTTCATCTTCAATCCTAATTTTTTTAATAAACACTCAACAACCTTCATCTGCAACCCTAATTTCTTCATCTTCAAATCACAAATTCTCATATTTGATCCAAACTCTAAAAATTATAATCTCTCATTTTTCTTACACCACACCTATTATTGACATGTTTGTCTTCTTGTGCTTTGACTATGGCCTCTTTTTTCGTGCAAGGATTTGTACTATTTAGATTGGTCAATAGTTTGAACTTTGTGTTTGCATGATTAAATGAAGACTGAAAAATGTTACACAAGATGGATTTAGTGCTTTTATTGTAAGTTTTTCTACCCCATATAGATTTAGCTGCGAACCTCATCCCCCTTCCAAAACCGAGATAATGCATATTTAGTTAGACTTATAGGTGTTGTGTAAGAAAAATGAGAGATTAGAATTTGTGATTTAAAGATGAAGAGTTTATGATTAAAGATGAAAGTTGTTGAGTTTTTATTAAAAAGTTTGAGATTGAAGATAAAGATTATTGAGTTTTTATTAGCTAATTGATTTATTAATTAATTAATTAGTTTTAAGTTTCTAATAAAATAATTAAATGAGTTAATAAAATGAGTTTTAATTTTAAATATTAACTATTGTCTAGTCAACAACAATTATATAGTCATCATGTGTCACTTTATCCAAAGTTAGTTATGTCACCGTTTTTTTACTAAAAAAGATTTATAAAGAACTTTTTTAAAATTAGTTAGAATTTGCAAAGGTATAAATTAAAAAAAGAAAAGAATTATAAAGACTAAAATAAAATGAAAAATATTTGTAAGAATCAGATAAATATTTTTTATTTTAAGTAATTCAAATTTTAAGTTTATTAGAATTTTAAAAAATTCAATTGTCATGAACAATTTTTTTAAAAAAATCTCTACGAACAATATGACTAACAAAAAAATGTTTTAAAAATTAAAAAACAAATAGCTTTCATTAGATATATTTTTTCAATTAGCTAAGGTTCAACTCTGGCCATTTAAATTTTTTAATAATTTTTTGGAAGATAAATTATTATGTTTTTCATAATAAAGAATTGCTACTCACAAATCAATTTTTGAGTATTTTAAAAATAAATAAAAGTTAAATTTTTTGAAACAAAATTGTTTCAGAAAAAATTTAAATCCTCATATTTTTTTCAAAAAAACTATACTACCATATTTTCTTTTAGAAATATGAGAAAAGCAAAGTTGGAATTTTTGAAAAAATGTAAAGGTAAAAAGTAAACTAAAATTGTGTTCTGTATTTGACTCATCTTCTACTTATAATGAGAAGATAGGCGAAAATACACAAGTGTTTTATTTTTTTGTTACAGACAAGTGTTGTATCTGGGTGAGAACATTTAATATTTGCTGGAATAAACATGTGTTTTTGACATACATTAAGAAGCTAGGGAACAAAATACATAGGATTAGGGAGCTTGAATGTTCGGTTTCCGGAAAAGTTTCCTTGGAGATCACTCCATTGGTCCCCCACATTACCCCAAATTCTATAACCTTCATCTTCTAATTGCTTCCTTATGTTGGATTTATATAGTATTGCACTTTGCCCTTTATATGCTGCACTCCTGTAAATTATATGATCCGACACAATTTTATATATTTTTTCATGTTTGAGTTCTATACATATAGAGTCATAATAAGAAGATATATTCTTTTTTTTCTTTCTGTTGGTAAATATTTTTTTTTTCTCTGTTGGTAAATAAACTCATGGTCTCAAATTTAAATTTAGAATATAATATTTAATTTAATAACATGACATATAAATATATATTCTAGATGCTATCATAATAATTAATGAATTTGTCAAAATAACTATATTTGATTTACTTACTTTATATTTTATTCATTTTACAAGATCTAATAATCTATTAATTTAACTTTGATACAATCTAGATTATACATGAGGCGGCTTTTCAATAATCACCCATATGTATGTTATGTATTTCTCTCACTCTATATCTTATCAGACCACTCTGACTTAACTTATTTTTTAGCTCTCTTCTCTTAATAAAAGAAGTCAGGTCAAACAATATTTTTAATAAGATCTTAATTGATAAATAAACTTTTATGTTACGTATTATAAAAAAATTATTTTCACATTTCATAATTTATATATTATTTGTTACATATTTTTTTTTAAAAGTAGAAACTATTATTTGTTTTTCGTAATGAGAACCATTATCTTAAATTATTAGTTATAAAAAAAAATTATGATATGATACTCAAAATAACTTCTCATTTAAAATAATATTTATATTATTTTTATATGCTAATCTTTTTCACAAGTTGCAAAATATAGATAAAAACTCATCAGAATAACATTTTCAATATTTTTTATTATTTTAAAAATAAGATGTATCTTTTGGGTGTGTTTGTTTAAAGGGGAGGAGATAAAATATTTATAAAAAAAAAAAATGTTTTGATTCAAATTATATGAGAGGAGGGTAGAAGAGTAGGGTCGGAGAGCAATCCTTCTAAAGTGATTTTTTATCTTCTTTTATTTTTGAAAGGAAGAGAGATGTTTAATATAATTAAAAAGAATCCAATTTAAAATTTTTTCTCCCGTCAAATTAAATATAAAATTATTAAAATTATATATGTTTTTCTTTTAAATTAAAAACGTCTTTATTTTCTTTTTATCTCTTCTTCTCCCTTCTACTGAATCAAACACACCTTTAATATTACCAATTAGTAGTATGTAACTGAAACATATGTCTATGATTCTTACCTCATAATGAGTCGGTTGTATCCGATGAATCCTTGATTGCGTAAGTTGTCAATGGTTACTTGACCAAGTGTCTCTTTATCTCTTCCGGTTAGGAGTATTACCTTAAATCCATTATTTATCAACTTGTTAAATAGCCTTAACACTGAAGGAATTGCTGTGCACCATCCTTTTATTGCCCATGCCCTAAACGCTGCCGGATCATATGGGTCACACCTATATATATAATTAAGATTTTACTAATTAATATACAAGTCGAATCATTTTAATTTTTGTTATTAGGTTTACTTATATTCACTTAAGTTATCCTTAAAAGCCATTTTATAACGAACTAATGTCAGATGTCACTTCACTTATCACTTGTAAATATATTTCAAGTCATAATTCGTAATATCTAATGTATGACTTTTAAATTAACACACATCTAACATTGAGCTGAGTAATTTGATAGCAATAACTTGATATAAGGTTATCTAATAAATCTTAAATATATGTATTATAATACTATATTAAATTTTTTAAATTATAAAATTTGTCCTTTCAAAAATAATTTGAAAAGTAAATATTGTCAACTACTTATATATACACATTGTCAAGTCATATTTCTTTTAACATTTATATTATAGGTAGAACTAAAAGTATTATTGTGATAAAGTCATATGGTGATCAATTAAAGGAAGAAATTGTGGATTTATTTATTAAAAAAAAATTGAGTTGCCTAAAAAAGATTGAGTTTTTAATTATAGGTTTACTATTTTTTATCCCATCTTTAAATAGATCGATATGTTAATTAGTTCTTATGAAAATGGGTCATTTTGAAAATATTAGAGATTAGTTACTAGTTTTTTGAAGAAACTAAAAACTCTCTATTATTGAATTCAAAAAATATATTTTCAACGTAAATGATATTACATTTTATTATATAAATAAACAAAATTATTGACCAAGATCTAGCGCAAATTATTCATGTGGAGCATATGTGTGAGTGTTGTATGAGATTCTATGTCATTTCTAGATATATAAAGCTTTACTTAGTAGAAAATAAAATAGAAAAGTGAGTTATGTTTGTATAGCCATCAAAAAGTATAAAATTGACTTAAAAGTTGAGGTGAAAGAATATTAATGTATTTCAAAGAAAAATATTTGATTTCCACCACGAGTATAATACTAATTGTTATTGTAACATTAACATATGATAAAAAAATATCACACTCATAATTAAATGATCATTAAGACAACATACCCATAATTCTTGCTTTTGTAATAAAAGATGTTGGAGATGCAAGTGTCATCAACATCTAAAATCCAAGCATCCATGCCATCACCAACAAGGGATATACCATTCACATAATTGAAAGCTTGTTCCACTATCAACTCCAAGTCTCTTTCATATTGCCCACGGATCAAGTAATCCTCAACATATTGTGAACATTGAGTTGGAACTGTTCTCCATGGAAGCTCATTATTTGTTTCCACTGCCAACCTCCAACTCAAACAAAAGCTTCCATTAATTGAGCTAGTAGAATTTTTTGTACTATGGTGATGTCTTATAGACATCCCCTTGCACAACACAGCCAAAAAGAAGAAAAGTACCAAAAGCTCTCGATGTGCCATCCTTTTATGTTTCTACAAGTTTGGAGAAAAAGAATGTGTTGTTTGCTTGAAAAAATTAATGGCTATATATAATACTAGCACATTTTGTTAAGAGTGCGTTATATTAATATATTAGTTCATATTAAATATTATTTTTTTCATAAAAATAAAAGGATGATATGAATTAAGTAATTATGTTTAAATGGTTAATAATAAATTATTTAAAATAATTTAAATTTAAATTTTAACTGAAATAATTATCGATTAAATTTTATTTATTTATCGATTGAACTCTAAATTATTAAAATTTTATTTATATAATAATCAAATATATAAAAAGAAAGTGACATGAACTCTTTTGTTGAAACCAAAGTGCATGGAATAAATAAAGGCTATAGCTGGTGAATATGAAAGAGT
>NC_021166.2:59549042-59555266 GCF_000331145.2 Cicer arietinum | reverse complement strand
AAGAGTGTTTGCTTTTACCTATGACCAGATGATATTATATGTTTTCTTTAAACAAATATGCTATATATTCTTTTAAATGCTTTCCGACAGAATGAAAGTTAATTGGCTAAATTGGCTCATGTTTTGTTTATCCATTTTAGTGAATTTATAATTTTGATTTCTTTATTTTCTTTAATTTTTTATAGTAGTGTGTATAAAAGTTTATATGATAATGTGAAATTTTAATTTAATTTTAAATTATTTAATATCACTTCAATTATTTGTGAAAATTAAAAAAAATTCATTGTTTTAAAATTTTTTGAAAATAAAATTAACTTCATTTTTTTTTAAATTTCTTTTATTTCCTTTAAAAGTTTATGAAAACAAAATTCAAATTTTTGTTTAAATTTGTTTTATTTAGTTGCAACGTCTATTAAGTGAAAATGAGAAGCGGGCAACAATTGTGCTAATGCCATAATTTGTTATTGAAAATAAATTAATTTTATTTTTATATTTTTAGAAACTTTTAAAGCAACTTTTATTTATTTATTTTAAATTTCACATTTTCATATAAGATTTTCTACTTAAGTTATTGTAACATCATCAATATTCATCAATATTGAAGCTCAAATTAAGAGGGAATCAAATACCAACATTTTTTAAAATAGAAAATCAAAATTGTGAATAAAGAATAACATAACATAAATTACAAATTTACTAAAATAGAGAAATTAAAACTACATTTTAGCTAAATTAATTTAGTACCATTTGATATTCAACATATTTTATTTTATTTTTAGAACTTACGGTTTTTTTAGAGTATTAGTTTATGATAAAAATATTCACCATAAAAGTGAATTGATTTAGTTCGAAATTTATATTGGTATCAGAAATTTATTTTAAAATGCAAGGGATCAAACATTATAATGATAAAGTGTTCCAAATAGAAATTTATCTAAAGAAATTGGAATACCAAAATTTTATCCAAATTGATCCTTTAGCCAAATAAGCCACGATTTTTAATAGTGAAATCTTTGGATGAATACAAGGACTAAAGAGGCAATCTTCAATTAATTAAATTTAAAAGTATACATTTATATATCATGAAATACATAAACATGCATATTTTATTTAGTCTCCTTTGGTATGCTCTTAGGTAAATGTGTCAGAATATATATAGAAATAGTAGAATTAGTCTCAGATTTTCTCATTACAAAATTTAGTAACAAATTCAAAGAAGAGTTTTATGTTATTCTTGCTAATTTAAATTTTTCTAGATACCTATAGACTCTAGAGAAAAATAGTTACCTATAGGCTATAAGAGTCAACAAGAAGTCAACTATTAATTAAGTGGAACAAGATGGCGGACAAGATAGTTTGGCTTGCTTGCATAGGTGGAGACCTAAGATTATACTACTATAATGGAAAAAAGGCTAACTCTACAAATCACATTTAGAAAGCTATAAGAAAATTTCGCCAATTCACCATTTATGTCAATATATATAGCTTTTTGTGTGTGACTAATTTAAGAATACACTTCTTCTTGATTGTTCTTAACATTGACCAAGAGAGCAAGCAAGTTTTGGTATAAGAGAAGAGGAAACATCCATAAAAATAAAATAAAAAAATTTAGAAGAAACGCAATATATAAGAATAGTTCTTGTAGTGGGATGATTCTTAGGTAAAAAAGTCGTTAAAAGAATTAAAAGAAGCTGAAAAATCGTGATCTTAAATATATACACGATATTTTTAGACCCACCAAAATAATGTCAATACTTAAAACCCCAATTATAATTCTAACATTGCAATATGTTATGTTATTATGACTATAGTAAAAACAAGAAACTAAAAAATAAAATTAATGGGAAGCACTTGTTCTCTTTCATACAACACATTCATGTAGGTGTATTGAATGGGTGGGGTTGGCGTCAGAGAGCAAAACTACCACCTAAGGTGGAGATGGATTTCCCAAATATGATAGGTGGATATTTGATGTGTATATCCATTTCAAATTGTGCCAAAAGCAGGTATCCTTTTTCAGTCCACTTTTATTAATTATATTATTTAATTAATATTATTTTTAATTTAATATTTTAATTATTTATGTACGACATTAATAATTAATAAAAATAATTTGATAAAATTAATTTCATCTATTTTACATTTATATAATTTTTTAATGTATATAAAATAATTAAATGACTTAATTAATTTGTAATTGAAAGAATATATAATTTATTGAAAAATTCAAATCAATCAAATGCTTATAACAGAATGATATATCAATGAATCTATTTTTAATTGGTTCATTGTCCTTCCAGTTATATCATTCAATGACTAAAACACAAGAGTGCAAGAGATAAATGTTTGGATTCTTTAGCTGTTTGATCGGAGTTTATTTCTAATTAATACATATAAAAAATATTTCTCCTAGAATTAATTATAAACATATATCGACCATTTCTCTCATATTTAATAACAGATTATTTAAAAATATATTTTATTTATTAATTTAATTTTATTATAATTTTAATAAATAAAATTATCAATAATTTCAACAATAGATTTAATTTTTTTATTCAAATTGTATAAATTAAATATAAATGTAAAAATAGTGTACTCACATTATAAAATAAATCAATCATTATCATTCAATCTTCTAAATCGTAGTATATAGTTTTTAAATTAACAATAATTATCTAATATCATGATAAATTATAATTTAATAATATTTTATATTGTCAGTACATTATCTTTATTCTTTTTAAATATTTATATTTATATTTATAAAAATGTATTATTTAAATATAAAAATTTGACATTATATTCTGACGTGGTATGTCATACAAATTTGGTGCTATTAATAGATAGAAGGAGAAAAATAATATTAAAACAATATAATTGTACGGTGTTTCATGTCAAAAAGTGGCAAAACATACTATCCTTAAATAAAATAATAATTGTTTTCTAAAATCTATGAAAAGTTGGATACCCATGCCAATACCACAATGGAAAAGGTTGTCGTTAGGAAGAATTTAGGTTGAAATAAAAGTGGATATAGCGTCAGAAACCACCTGGCAACAGTAGTAGTTGGCGCAATATTACACTGTGGATGGTTATTGGTTAGAATAATAAGTCAAACAATCCAACTTCACCAATTAAGCCACTAAGATTCATCCATTTGGGAACTTAACAAGCAATTGATGTGGACTTAGCCTCTCCTTTTGTCTACATTCATCTTCTATAGCTACAACATATGTTGACTTTCTCTAACATTCCTGACCACTTATATTATAAATGCTTGTTCTTTTAACACAAACAATTTAAATTTCAATCTTTTTAGTTTTTCATATAATAAATATTGTGATTTCGAATTCTACCATTTCTTAACATCTAAATTGCACTTATAGGATATTCAAATCTCAATCTCTATATCGATGCTGCTACCTATATAATATTATATAAGTATTATATATATGACGCAAGATAGAATTAAGGATTGTATCAATATTTTACTTTTATAGTGTATTCCTTAAAGAACTTGAAATGGGTCCAATAGATTATCTCACATAAAGAATAATATAGTTTGTCAATAAAGTTTCCTTTAGTGTTAAGAATTAATATTTTTTTTATACAGATTGTTAACACATATGGACTCCATACAGGGCCGTCATGGGCCAATTTTTTTTAAAGAGTCTTATAAAATTCAAAAAAATACTCATAAAAGATAAAAGCTTATTATATATTATAGAACTCAGAAACAAAACAAAACAAAAAAAGAATTTAGAAACAAAATCAAATTTTAATAAAAAAGAACATGGTCTAGATTTTAAAAAAATAGATTTAATTATTCAATATTATTGATGTTATTTACAATTTAAATGAAGAATGATTATTTTTTATTTTTTAGTATATTTTTTATTGTGAGTCCCATTTTTATGATTAGAACAAAATCTTTAAAATGATTGAGACGACTATGATTCCATGTGGACTTGATTCAATGGTGGAATTTAGAAAGAATCAAAAGTTTATAGATAAAAATCCACTGAAACACTAAAGATGAATGATCTAAGTGAATATAAAGAAAAAAAACTCATTCGCTTTAGTTTTTATTTTTAAATACCTCATTTATTAAACAACTACAAGATAAAACACATCCTTAGAAATACACAAGTTCAAATTTGGAAGATACACTAAATGACTATCAAACAATCACTTTATTTTCAAACGTTGAAAACAATTTATAAGAAAAACAGAGTACACTGTGATCTTATAAATAAATGGTTATGTTTTGAAAAATTCAAATGTACCATTTTGAATAACTTCACAAAAAGATGTTATAGTTGCTGTTTTTTTTTTTCTTTAAAAAAGGTAAAATAAGTTTTATTTTTTTTAAAAAAATTGTGGGGTAAAAGTATAATGAAAAGGGTATGAGGTAAAATTTTCTCAAAAATAGCTTGAGGGAAGCCACATCCTCAGAAAAAAGGGTCATATTTGAATTATGGGTGAAATATGGCAGAATGGATTAGGTTTTAAAACTTTCGAGTCTTAAATATTTTAAAAATATTAGGTCTGAGTTTAGCCATTTATCTCTTCTTAGTTCATTTTAAGGTTTAGTCTGACATTTTTCATAATTTGACAAAATTTAAAAGTTTGCTTCAAAATATTTTTCACCTTTTTTTACAAAGATATACCACTAAATAGTGATTGGTATAAACTTTTGTAAATAGTGAATAAAATTAATAAACCAACGAGCTTAAGTTGTATTTTGATATCTAACATGATTTTTTTATTGAGAATTTAATATTATATGATTGAAGTGGAATGAATAGTCACAAAAAAAAAAAGGTTTGAGTTGTGACATTTTTAAAATTTTGTTCCTGCATTTTAATTGATACTTTACTCAAGATTAAATTTGATAATCAAAAGTTAATTAATAATCTCTTAACTGACTAGAACGTTCTCGACAATTTATATGAATTTAAGAAGTTGTAAATACAAATAATAATAATAATAATAATAATAATAATAATAATAATAATAATAATAATAATAATAATAATAATAATAATAATAATAATGTCGCGGCCTAAAATTTCGAGTTTAAATCGAATTCAATGGAGTCACCACCAAAATTTATTTTAAAATAGGGAAAATATTGGAAAACCCTTTAAAATGTAAAAATGGTCTTTGAAACCAGATTTTGAGTTCGGGAGTCGATTATGCGTAGGGAAGGTATTAGCACCCTACGACATCCGTTAAAATACGGTTACCTTTAATTAATTGTGCAAAATTATATCAACTTAAATATATTTATTTTTCTTTATTATTAAATATGAATATAAATTGTTTTTTATAAATGTGATTTTTTGAGATAAAAGTGTGTTAAAAAAGAATGGAAAAAAGAAAGTTTTTATTAGTGTGCTTGACAAGAGTGTGATCTTGCTCCTACGTATCTCCCGGTGCGATGGAGAAATCAAAGCTACGTAGTTCTTGGTAAAAAATGTGAATGCGTTGATTGCTTTTAAATAAATTGTATTTTGTTATTAAAAAGTTAAATTTGACGAACTTAAAAAAGGGCTTGCTTGGTTTGAATAATTATCTTAAAATATGAGTTTTAAGACGTTCGAATTGTACAACTCGTGTCTCAAAACTCAAGGAGTAAAAAAAAGATGTCACATCTAATTTTAATCCTCTTAAGAATATTTTTTGTCTTTTAATTGAGTTTTAAAATCAACAAAAAGTTTAACTTGTGTCTTAACAACTCCAAGATCTAATTAATTAAATTTTAAAAAGTTGATTTTAATTTCATTTATTTATAAAAATAAATTTTAAAGCTATAAATTATATTATGCAACTCATGGATTAAAATATGTTATTTTTAATTAACTTTCAAAAAATTTACTTATTAATTTGGTTATGATTTTTTTTAATTTATTAATTTATTTGTGAAAATGAGATTAGAACCACCAAGTTGTCACAATTTGTATTCTAAAAACTCAAAGATTAAAAAGATGTCACAATTTGTGTTCTAAAAACTCAAAGATTAAAAAGATGTCACATCTAGTTAATTTTTAATAAAATATTTGTTATAATTTTATTTTATTTTTAAGAAATAAAAAAAAAATAAAAATTAAATAAATTTAAATGATTCTTCCAAATAAAATTTGTAATAAACACAAAAAAAGCATAAAGAAAAACATATGGACTTGTAACTCAATTTATTAAAATAAAAAAAACATTTT
>NC_021166.2:59537832-59548113 GCF_000331145.2 Cicer arietinum | reverse complement strand
TTTTTTTTAAGCATAATATTTTTTGACTGCATCTGAGTTTACTGGAAGTGGAAGCTCATCTCCATCCATTTCTGCGAGTATTAGAGCTCCCCCAGAGAAAGCTTTTTTCACAACATATGGTCCTTCGTAGTTCGGAGTCCACTTTCCCCGAGAATCTTTTTTTATGGGCAATATTTTCTTCAACACTAATTCTCCTTCTCGAAACTCTCGAGGACGGACTTTTTTCTCGTAAGCTTTTTTGAGTCTTTTTTGATATAGTTGACCATGACACAAAGCTATCATTCTTTTTTCTTCTATGAGATTCAATTGGTCATATCGTGATTGAACCCATTCTGCCTCTTCTAGTTTTGTTTCCATCAGGACTTTGATTGAGGGAATTTCGACTTCGATGGGAAGTACCGCTTCCATTCCATACACCAATGAGAAAGGAGTTGCCCCTGTTGAGGTACGAACAGAGGTTCTATAGCCATGTAATGCAAAGGGAAGCATTTCATGCCAATCCTTATATGTCTCCACCATCTTCTGTATGATCTTCTTGATATTCTTATTTGCTGCTTCTACAGCCCCATTCATTTTCGGACGATATGGAGAAGAATTATGGTGTTGAATTTTGAAATTATCACACAACTCTTTCATCATTTTGTTATTCAGATTAGTCGCGTTATCAGTGATTATCTTATTTGGCAATCCATATCGACAAATCAATTCTCTTTTGATGAATCTGACAACCACACTTCTCGTCACATTGGCATAAGAAGCGGCTTCAACCCATTTTGTGAAATAATCAATAGCTACTAGGATAAACCGGTGTCCATTTGAAGCCTTAGGCTCGATGAGTCCAATAACATCCATTCCCCACATTGAAAATGGCCATGGTGATGTTAAAACATTCAAAGAAGTGGGTGGTACATGTATTTTATCAGCATAGATTTGACATTTGTGACATTTCTTTACGTGACTAAAGCAGTCGGATTCCATGGTCAACCAGTAGTAGCCAGCCCTTAAGATTTTTCTAGCCATTGTGTGCCCATTTGCATGAGTTCCGAAAGAACCTTCGTGAACCTCTTGGATAATTTTCCCCGCTTCTGCTTTATCCACACATCTGAGGAGAACCATATCATGATTTCTCTTATAAAGCACATCACCATTCAAGAAGAAATTCATTGACAATCTCCTTAAAACCCTTTTGTCGTTCTCTGAAATACCCAATGGATATTCCTTATTCTTAACATATGATTTGATGTCATAAAACCACGGCTTGCCATCCAACTCTTCTTCTATTGATAAGCAATATGCAGGTTTATCTCTTTGTTGAATCTTTATGACCGGCACGTCTTGATTAGTGGTTATTTTGAACATTGACGACAAAGTGGCCAAGGCGTCAGCTAACTGGTTTTCTTCTCGAGGGATATGGTGAAAAGTAATCTTCTCAAATTGTTCTGTCAATTCTTTGATATGGGTGTGATACGGAATCAATTTAGAATCTCGCGTTTCCCAATCTCCTTTCGTCTGATGGATGACCAACAATGAGTCTCCATATACCTCAAGAAATTTTACATTTGATTCAATAGCCGCTTTAATGCCCATAACACATGCTTCATATTCAGCAATATTGTTTGTACAATCAAAACACAACCTAGCCGTAAATGGAGTGAACTGGTTTTCTGGAGAAATCAAAATGGCTCCAATTCCATGCCCTAACGCATTAGAAGCACCATCAAACACCAACCTCCACTTTTCTTTATCAGATGATTCAATCTCTTCAACTAAATTCATTATGTCTTCATCGGGGAATTCACACTGCATTGATTGATAATCTTCTACCGGTTGATGGGCTAAGTACTCTGCTAGTGCGCTTCCTTTGATGGATTTTTGTGTAACATATACCAAATCGTATTCTGATAACAACATCTGCCAACGGGCGATCCTTCCAGTAAGAGCAGGTTTCTCAAAGATGTACTTAATTGGGTCCATTTTAGACACCAACCAAGTTGTATGACATAACATGTATTGTCTCAACCGACGAGCAGCCCATGCCAATGCGCAACATGTTCGTTCAAGTAGTGAATATCTTGTTTCACAACTGGTGAACTTTTTGCTCAAATAATAAATAGCATGTTCTTTCCTACCAGATTCATCATGCTGCCCCAGTACGCAGCCCATTGACTCGTCAAGTACTGTTAAGTACATAATAAGTGGTTTCCCAGGAACAGGGGGCACTAGGATGGGAGGTTTTGATAAGTACTGCTTAATCTTTTCGAAAGCTTTTTGACAATTCTCATTCCATTCAACCTTTTGGTCTTTGCGCAACAATTTGAAAATCGGCTCGCATGTAGCGGTGAGGTGCGATATAAACCTTGCAATGTAATTCAATCTACCCAAAAAGCCACGAACTTCTTTTTCAGTGCGTGGAGCCGGCATTTCTTGTATTGCTCTTACTTTATCTGGGTCCACCTCTATCCCTTTTTGACTAACGATAAACCCAAGTAATTTGCCTGATCTTACACCAAATGTGCATTTAGCAGGGTTTAAACGAAGTTTGAACTTCCTTAGTCGCTCAAATAACTTTTGAAGGTTAACAACATGGTCTTCTTCAGTTCGAGATTTTGCGATCATATCATCCACGTAAACCTCTATTTCCTTATGCATCATGTCATGAAACAAGGTTACCATTGCTCTTTGATAGGTTGCCCCGGCATTCTTCAATCCAAATGGCATCACTTTATAGCAGAAAGTCCCCCATTGTGTGATGAACGTAGTTTTTTCCATATCTTCGGGAGCCATCTTGATTTGATTGTACCCTGAGAAACCATCCATGAAGGAGAAAAGAGAGTATTGAGCAGTGCTATCCACTAGGACATCAATATGAGGTAGAGGAAAATCATCTTTAGGACTAGCTTTATTTAAATCCCGATAATCAACGCACATTCGAACCTTTCCATCTTTCTTTGGAACTGGTACAATATTAGCCACCCATTGAGGATATTTTGCTACTGCTAAGAAACCAGCATCAAATTGCTTCTTGACCTCTTCTCTAATTTTAAGCGACATATCAGGTCTCATCCTTCTCAACTTCTGTTTAATTGGAGTGTATTCAGGTTTTAGTGGTAGCTTGTGTTCAACTATGTTAGTATCTAACCCGGGCATATCCTGATATGACCATGCAAAGACATCCACATAATCAATTAAAAGTTTAACCAACTTTTCTCGCTCACTTTCTTTCATAGACATACCAACTTTAACTTCTTTTTTATCATGCCCAGTCCCTAAATTGATCGCCTCAACAGGTTCTTGATAGGGTTGGATTATCTTAGCTTCCCGTTCAATTAAGCTTTCTAGTTCTGGGGGAAGCTCACAATCGTCTTCACAATCCTCATCGGCATGATTAATCAGACGTTCAAAGTTACAAGAAATGGTTCTAGCGCTGTTATTTTCAACATATTCATTTTCGACTCTGCATTGTTTAAAAGAAAAAAAGAAAAAAATATATATATGAATAAAGATTGCCAAAAGAAAGAGAAAAGAGAGAAAAAAAACAAAACAAAACAAAACCAGTTGGAGAATTCAAAAATGCATTTATTGATAATAAGTACGGAATTGAAATACATATGCCCTAATTAGTTATCCTTATAGCCTTGGGCAGAGCAAAAGGAGTTAAAAATACATAATTACTTTGAACATGAATTAACAAACACGGGAAACTCGATGATCTTCCAATTGTTGAGATTGGTGTTTGGAGGACAAGGGTACACTAGCTTGAGGGTATCATCATCACCATGATCCTCTTCCGCAACAGCCACCTGATCAGCATATATTATTCCGGCGCTTTGAAAATTTTGACGAATGTCACAAATAGGAATCTTCTGTGAATTCGGTATCCAGTTTTCTCGACGAGTCACCTTGTTTTCTCTTTTTTCCTTCGCAGCCTTTTCTTCATCAGCTTGAGTAGGTACATATCCCAACCCGTACCTATTGTTCTTTTCTGGTATTTCTATCAACTTCCCCAAATTGAGAAAAACTCCTCCTTCTAACATGGATTTGGTAGACTTCAATGATATGGTAGATTGTTTTGGTTCTTTTAAACGATATCCTTCACCCATGAAGACAACATTGGCAATTTCTAATGCTTGAAAGAAAGTCTCTATGGCTTCCTCCGTGTCTTCAATGTAGCCTGTAGAAGATAAATGACTTACTATCATATCTTCTTCCCCATATATTATTACCAGCTTATTGTTCACTGTAAACTTTAGCTTTTGATGGAGAGTGGATGTCACTGCTCCAGCAGCATGAATCCATGGTCTCCCTAAAAGACAACTGTACGCCGGTTTAATATCCATTACTTGGAAGGTTATCCCAAAGATGTGGGGTCCGATTTGAATTGGCAGGTCAATCTCACCAATCACTTGTCTTCTAGATCCATCAAACGCTTTCACCACCAAAGCACTAGGCTTCAAACAGGCTCCCTCAACAAATAGCTTTGACAGTGTTGATTTAGGCATGACATTTAATGATGAACCATTATCTACTAGCACTCGTGCAAGAATGTGATCGTGACACCTCATAGAGATGTGCAGTGCCTTATTATGCTCTGTCCCTTCAGCTGGTAATTCATTATCACTAAAACTCAGGCAACTACTAGCAGTGATGTTACCGACAACTCCATCAAACTGATCGACAGTGATATCGTGAGTAACATGGGCTTCGTTTAGAACTTTCATCAGTGCCCTTCTATGTGCTTCAGAATTCAATAACAAGGAGAGAACTGATATCTTGGAAGGGGTCTGATTTAGCTGATCCACCACCTTATATTCACTTTGCTTGACAAACTTCAAAAATTCACTAGCTTCTTCTTCAGACACCGTCTTTTTACTGATCTCTTGTCCTTTTATGGTATGATACATATCTTCTTTTCCTTTTTCTCCATTAACCTCTTTTTTCCTAAGTTGCTCAGGAGTGTATACTCGACCACTCCGAGTCATTCCACCAATCCCTGAGATGTTAGTGACCTCAGTTCCTTTAGGTTCACAATCATCACTTGGTTGATGATCTGCCAAGTGGGATGTGACTTCGTATTTCCACGGTACTGCCTTGGTATTTCCATAAGGAAACGGGATTGGTGTTTGGACAATTATTGCATTTGGCTTGTTATGAGTTGACTTAAGATTCTCTTTTTTGTAAAGAATTTCCAATGGTTTTGGGAAAGATATATTATTTTCCACACACGACCCCATGGTGAACACATGACCATCTACTGCATGTTGGTCTATCCCATCTTCAATGAAATTCACAGAGGCGTTCCCGTGACCTGGCAAAGGATTGCTCCCTATGTTGGGATTGTCCTCCTTGAAGGTAAGCCATTTTGCATTAATCAATTCTTGCACTTTAGATTTTAGGGCTTGACAATCTTCAATGGAATGCCCAACGGCTCCTGCATGATATTCACATTTGGCATTTGGATTATACCATTTTGGAAATGGTGGTTCAAGAGGTTTCATTGGTCTTATGACTACCATTGAATTTTGAAGTAAATGGGGCAACAATTGGCTATACGTGACGGGAATTGGATCAAAACGAGTTATCCTTTTTTCTCGATTGACAGGTGGTCTGTAGTGATTTGAGCTTGGGTATTGATTTTGTGGGGAAAATGCGGTAGGTGGTGGTTGATAAAAAGGTGGTCTTGAAGGGTGATATTGAGGGAATGAAGCTTGTGTGGTTGCGGCCACATATGGATAAGGGGTGTAAGGATTTTGTGGTATCGGGGGCTGGAAAATTGGGGGTCGATAAGAATTGATGGGTGGAAAATAAGAGATTCTGGGGTTTACCATTACAGCGTTAGTGTCTCCTTCTTTCTTTTTTGTGAATGTCGTCTGGGGTCGTTTCACGCTAGTTGCTGCACATACGATCTTGCCACTCCTCATCCCACTTTCTATCCTTTCTCCTATCATGACAAGGTCAGAAAAGTTTGATGACATACTCCCAATCATCTTGTCATAAAAAGGCGACTGGAGAGTATCCATAAACATACCAACCATTTCTCTTTCAGATAATGGGGGTTCTACTTGTGAGGCCATTTCCCTCCACCGTTGTGCGTATTCTTTGAAAGCTTCGTTGTCATTTTTCAGTGAATTTTGCAATTGCATCCTATCAGGGGCCATGTCAACGTTGTACCTGTATTGCTTCAAAAAGGCATCAGCTAGGTCCTTCCATGAACGAATTTGATTTCGCTCAAGATGCATATACCAACTTAACGATGCCCCACTCAAACTGTCTTGGAAGAAGTGAATGAGAAGTTTATCGTTATGAGCATGAGATGCCATTTTTCTGCAATACATAGTTAGATGATTTTTAGGACATGTGTTGCCCTTGTATTTTTCAAAGTCAGGAACCTTGAATTTGGCAGGGATAGTCACATCAGGAACCAAACACATATCGAAAGCTTCAAGGCCATAAACATTATACCCCTCAATAGCTTTTATTCGCTCTTCCAAGACATGGAATTTTTCCTTTGATTGTGTATCATCCCCAATGTGAGGTTGATGCCAATTTCCATTAGTATCGAAATGGGGTACTTGGGGTGCAATATATGGAATATTTTCTGAGGGTTGAGTGTTTTGGGGGTTTAAGTGGTTTGGGTTGTTTTCCATGGGGTTGACGACTAAGGGTGGAGTATAACCGGGTGGAAGACCGTACATAGGAAATTGTATAGTTGTTGTACGAGGTTGCTGGGTAGTCGGGGTAAAGCCTGGTGGGTGAGAAGGAGTGGTTTGGTGTTCTTCATTTGCAGCCGGAGGATTCTCATCAGTATTCCCCTTCCTTGACAAAGCTTGTATAGCTTCTAAGATTTGATCAACCTTGTCCTTCAATTGGTTGACATCCATTCTCATCACCTCTTGATTTTGCTCAAGTTCTTCCATGATCTTCGAGTTTGCACGAGTCCGATAAGGGTGTCGGGGAAACAGCTTTATTGATTTTTTCTGTATCCCTTTTTTTAAATAAAAAAATATTATTATGAGTATGCATTAAACATGAATGGAATGAAAATGCAATTATTTTTTTGGATGTTGGGGAATCATAAGTCTTGCACGAATTATTAATGAAAGAAGAATATGAGAATCGATAAACAAAATAGCAAATCCTTCATTGATGAGAAAAAAGTACATTGCATTTAAATTAAAAAGCTACATCGACTATTGTATTTCAATCATCTTTTTCAAGAGGACAACCAATCTTCTCCTCCAATTCTTCTACTAAATGTTTGCAATATTCGACGAACTTGTAGACTTTGATTGGAGTGTTGAGTGGATGCATTACTGCATCAATCTCTCTTAGATGTTTTGGAATTTTTATGATTGCCTGATTAGCTAGCATTGCCAATTTCGAAAAGCAATCTTTCCAATGCTTGCCTTTATCTTCCAATTCTTTATAAATCTCTTGGTTCTTCAATTGCCCAAGCAACACCATGAAACGCTCCTCCCAGTATATGGTTTCATCCTTCAAGTCATTGTAGATATTTTCTTGATAATCAATGTAATTCTTCAACTCACTAGAAGCTTCCATTTCTACTTTTAGTGCATCTTGGTGTTTTGAGAGTAATTCTTCGATTTCTTCCTTCTGTTGCCTCTCATTCCTTACTTGATTCTCATATTGATCTACCATTTCTTTCAGTTGTTTCTTTAAATCTTCAAACTCATTTTTTATGTTCTTCTCAGAGCTTGCTGATTTTGTCCACAATTGCTTCCACATATAGGCTTCTTCAATAGCTGTATTCCTTTCTTGCCTTCGCACATCTAACTCTTCATTTGCGCCTCTTAAACAATCTTGTATGTCAAGTTTATTTCCTTTTTCAACTTTCAGCCTCTTGTTGTTTCTCTCGATAAACTGACTCTTACAAGTGTTTTCTGATCTTAAGTTGTCGTTCTCTTGAGAGACTTTTTCTAATCTCGCTTGTAGCTCTTTTTTCTCTTCTTCAGATTTTAGCAATGATGCTTTGAGTTCTTCTATCTCTTCATTTGCAACAAGGATAGGTTCAGGCATTTCCTGACTATTTGAGGCTGTATTGTGGAAAGGCAGCTTGATTTCTTGGACTCTTTTCTTTACCCATTGTTGATAAGGTTCCTTTATGCTGCAACTTCTACATCCGAGTACCTTTCCTTTTCTAATGACTGATTCCCAAGCTCGACTCATCCTTCTCAATATTGGTGGGTCTACTATACCCGTATTGTGCAAAACAAAAGCCTCCAATGACTTATCATCTGGTTTATCCAACATGGGGTAGCCGAGTTGTCTCAGAGCTATCATTGGATTGTAATTAATACATCCTTTCGTTCCCATGAGAGGTACATTTGGAAAATCTCCGCATCGGCATATTACCTCTTCCACCCCTTGTTCTCTATAGTACCATGAAATTTTATCTCCAGTAAGGCTAGCTATACCCTGAGCCCATTCACGATTGCTCTTGACCCCAACATGATACCCTTTCTTGAACATGTGAGATACAAACCAAGTATACAGCACTGGAACACAACATAAAATTGTTCCCCCTTTCTTCTCGTGTCGCATATGCATAGAGTAGTATACATCAGCAAGAACCGCAGGAACTGGGTTTTGTTTATGTTTGTTAAAAGCTAAGAATACATTTATGGCAGCAAAATCTACAAAGTTATCAAGGTTTGGAAATATAACAATACCGTAGATAATGAGGGCCAAAACATCTATAAAAGTACTCCATTCTTTTTTATCAGCTAAATCTTGGCACTTTTGCTCTAGATATTTTCTTGAAAACCCATGAATAGCCCCTTTTTCCTCTTTTGTACTTGCCAACTCTCTTATGTCGATCTTCAACACTTCCGCAATTGTGTCCAACTTCGGTGGTTGCCCAGTATATCGATAAGGATTTCCTCTTTCTAGGGAGTAACCCAATATTCGTTCAAATTCCTCTAATGTTGGGGCCAACTGAAAGTCCTGAAAGGTGAAACATCTTAAGAGAGGATCATAATACTGAGCCAATGCTGTGAGGGCACCTGTTTGCACATTTACTGCCAACAGATTTAGGATCTTCCCATATTTGTGAAAGAAACTATCACGTTGTATAGTTTTCATTTGATTGCTGATGTCTCTTAAACTTTTCAAATCAGGTTGCTTGAACTTTAAAAGTAAGGTTTTCCTTTTTTCCGAACCCATTGTCCACTTAAATAACACGTGACTAAGATTTGTATGATTCCCCAAAAATCCTGAAAATTTATGCAAAATGCTATTATGTTTTATTTTTCCTTAGAAAGAGAGAAAAAAAAAATGTCATGACATATGAATGAAACTAATATATATTTATAATGTCTTGAATATATGAGATAATTTTTTTGGTTTTAATAGATATTCTTTCAATGAAAGGATCTATTGGCTTATGTAGTGAAACTCTCACAAGGGAGGCTCTATGGTTCTAAACACGGTTCCTAGAGCCAATAATCCTATTTTAGAATATTGTCAACTACAATAGGTAAACTATTTGAAGTGACAATAACCTCAATAGGATCAACTCTAGGTGAGATCTTCATGCTAACCAAACAGGATGTACATCCAGAAGGCTACCACTACGCGATCTCGAAACTAAGCTTAAGTTTTGTTCAAACCCGGGTATAAGGTTCTACTCGTAAGTGTGTGTCTTAAAAAAGTGTAGGTGTTGAATAAACATAATTCAATAAACCCATAATACTAACAAAACATATATACATATATAAAATAAGTAGATAAATAAATAACATAAGAAAATTATAATGTTAACTAATACTTATTAAAAAAATAAAAAACACAAAGAAAATGAAAATGAAAAACAAGCAAATATAGAAAAAAAGTTAGAAAATTATGCACAATTAAATTTTAGGCTTGACTCTCGAAATTTCCCCAGTGGAGTCGCCAGCTGTCGCGGCCTAAAATTTCGAGTTTTCATCGAATTCAATGGAGTCGCCACCAAAATTTATTTTAAAATAGGGAAAATATTGGAAAACCCTTTAAAATGTAAAAATGGTCTTTGAAACCAGATTTTGAGTTCGGGAGTCGATTATGCGTAGGGAAGGTATTAGCACCCTACGACATCCGTTAAAATACGGTTACCTTTAATTAATTGTGCAAAATTATATCAACTTAAATATATATTTATAAAATGTTTTTATAAATGTGATTTTTTTGAGATAAAAGTGTGTTAAAAATAGTAGAACAAAAAAGAAAGTTTTTATTAGCGTGCTTGACAAGAGTATAATCTTGCTCCTACGTATCTCCCGGTGCGAT
>NC_021166.2:59530172-59537173 GCF_000331145.2 Cicer arietinum | reverse complement strand
TACTAATTACAAACATAATTCTTTTTTAAATAAATGATATTTATTTCTAACATATTATGTTGATAATTATTTATAATAAACATGATAATTTATGTTAAATGTAGTAAATAATAGTGTAATAGAATGAAATACTAATGAAATACTAATAGACCAGCTGGAAGCCTTCCAGTCAAGCCAAACTAGCGCCTAAACAAATGAGTTGTCCTGGAAGCAGATCTTAAGTTTCTAACCCACAACCCTAAAAAGCTATCCTCTCAAACAAAACTAAACCCAGCCCTTTCAAACTTTACCCATACAAAATTTCAGCCAAATCAACATTTATATAGAACAAAAATCTCATCTTTCAACATATTTATCTCTAAGGTTTATATCTTCTAATCATCTTATATTGTTTGAAACAGAAGAATGAGAAAATAACCTTTCGATGCAGGTGAAGATCAAAGCACTGTCTCTCGGTCTCTTTTCGTCTGTGAAAATGGGTTTGAATATCCTTATAGGTATGGATCTGAATTGTTGTGAATAAAATCTATTTCTCTAAAAAAACAACTCTTTTAAAAA
This sequence comes from Cicer arietinum, assembly GCF_000331145.2. Lineage (NCBI taxonomy): Eukaryota > Viridiplantae > Streptophyta > Magnoliopsida > Fabales > Fabaceae > Cicer > Cicer arietinum. The sequence goes on along the minus strand of NC_021166.2, from coordinate 59,536,615 downwards.
ACCTTCCCTCTTTTGCTGATTGTTTTAGAAAATTTCCTCCTCTCTCTCAGTTCTGTTTGCCTCAATTTATAAGAGAAATGGCTAATGTTTTCATTCATTGTACAAATACATGTTCTGGATTTTGTATTGTTACTCAACAAAAATTCATTGGATTTTACATTGTTTTTGTAATAAAATTTAAGCAAGGTACCATTAAGGGAAAGAAAATAAGCCTGTTAACTTTACATTGAGTGTATTGCATTTCTGTATTAAGCTAAAAAAATAATCAAAGAAACCGGTTTATAACATGTTTGAACCAGGTATCTTCGCAAGGTATAGAAGATAAATGATGGGTCTTTGCAAGTTGTTTCTGAGCCATTGTTTTTTTGAGTGATGCTGGGTTGAAAGGAAACGTGTGAACGGAAGTAAAGGTTTTGAGTGATGTTGGGTTGAAAGGAAACGTGTGAACGGAAGCAAAGGAAACGTAAGTAAAGGAAACGTGTGAAGTGGCCTGGTTGCAGATCAAAAGAAAAAAAAAAAATTTATTTCTTTTTCCTTTTTATTTTATTTTTAATATATAGTTAAATCTGAATATAAAATAATGGTATTTTTGAAAATGATTGTAAAAATATTTAAATATATTATTATTATTATTATTAAAATAATTTTAAATTAATTGGACAAAAATTAGGTATTACAAATAATAAAGTATGATATGTGCGTGCAAATAATTAAAGGTAAGAGATAGAAATATCACACACAAAATGTATATTGGTTCGTCCAACTCGTACTAGTCCAGTCATCACAATCGTGATATTTTCATTATGTGATTTATAAACAGAATATTCTCCTTCATACATTTTCTCTTGATCACACCTTGATCAGTTACAATCTTCACATTTCAATCTAGAAAATGATCTTTGCAATTACTTTTCAACCTTGAAAGGATTTTCACAATCACCTTTCAATCTAGAAATGACTTTTACAAACACACTCAATCTAACAGAAAAGATAAACTTGAGTTAATTTCAATGTGTGTGATAAAAAGTGTTTGTGATCTAACGGTTCTCAACTCTTAGGTTGAGATAAATAAATACAAACTGAATAAATAATGATTCACATATATAATGAAGATGGTTGGAGTTTGCTTGATGTGTTGCTAGATTGCAAATTGAACTATTGTCTTAATCAATTTATAGATGATAAAATGCTTTGAATATTTAGTTTAAACTGAATATAGTCGTTGGACACACATCTCAAGGTGCAAACAATCTGAATCAATCTCTTTAAGTGTAGTGTAATTTTGTCCAGAACGTTCTTGATTAACCCAAAACGTTCTTGCCTTGCTGGAGAGTGGAGAAAAACTAGAATGTTGGGTGGTCTGCACAACAAGTCATGTCAAACAGTACTTTGAAGTGTACTTTTGTGTTTTGTACATGCTTCCAACTAATCAATTTAGAGATCAAAATTGCATATCAATTTACATGTGTTTTTTGCAAGTGAACATTCACTACTTGACTTCTTGAGACTTGATTACTTTTGGATGGTCCATATGCAAATTATATCAATCTATAATAGGTTTTTAGTGATCCTAAAATTGACTCATTTGTCTCTTGTCTTTTATTTAAGACAACCAGAATGTTCTGCAATTATTCTGTCATCAGTTTAGGTATTATTTTATAAAACATTCTGCATGTTTGTTTTTGCAAGTAGGTCTTCAAATCTTGATTTTTAATTGCTCATTAAATATTGAAAAGTCCATGTGCGAAATACCAACTCATTTACCACATGTTGCCCTTCCAAAAACATCATTGTTGTCAATTTTTCTTTAATAGCATAGTCAAAACATTCTCGTGAATGTTCTTCTATCATTGTTTTAACAAATTACTTAATAAATGACTCAATCTTAAAATGAATTCTTCTTCCAAGTTTATTTTTGTCATTTTACTGAGCTAATACGAATATTTATGATTACAATGAACTTGTTCATCATGAGAATACTTTTTCATAACCATTGAGAATGTTATTTTCTACATGAGAGAAGAAATATTTTGTTGAAACATATTTTCTACAATTTCTCTTGGTGTTACTCATGTTGTGTCTTGTCCATCAAGTATCACTGAGATACTTTAGTATAAGTATGAATGTATTGGACACTTTTTTCATGAGGATGTTATCTTGAAGATGCAATAATCATTATTTTGAATGATTGATTTAGTATAAGATATATTCCTTTTGAGATTATTTAATAAAGACGTTCTTTGACTTCTTTATTTATTTTCATATATGTTTGAATCTCTAATATATCATTGGACATATTTTCCAAGGTATCACATAATCATTTTGACCGTTTTCTTTATTATTTGGTTCAGAACATTCTGAACATTTGTTGCATTTGATTCTTGAGATAACTTTTGACTTGTTTGATTCTCATGGGTTCATAAATCTGTATAGAAGATTGTCTTCTAATATCTCCATGAAATAATCATTTGACGCTACTTTGATTCTTCCATGATTGAGTAGATATTTATGTACTTGTTGATGTGAATGGTTTCTTGCTTGTCAACTTATGTGATTTGTGTTCCTTAAATAAAACTCAAGTGCAATTATCATTAAATCAATATTCATAAAAATGAAACATCTATTTTATAAGGTTTATTTTCATCAAAACATATTAAAAAAATGTTTTTACCTGAACATTCTCTCCCTTTTTGATGATTGCAAGTCTTTTGAATAAATCTTAAGTTTTATGGATGAATATAATAAAAAAATACAAGAATATTCATAGATATGTAATTAAACTCCCCTTAAACGCATGCAAGAGTTTAATTCTTAAGATTCTAATTAAAGTCTCCCTAAACATATGCAAGAGGTTAATTCTTAACATTATTCATTCATTACTTCCATAAGATATTCATCATATATTTCTCTTCCCTCCTTTTTTGCAATGAATATATATTCTTCTCATTTTTAGAAAAAAAAAATGAGTTGAACTCAATTTCGTTGCAAAAAAAAAAAAATCTAATAACTCTCCCATTATGGAATTAATATCATTTAATATTTCAATATTCCTGAACACAAGCAACGTGCTTTTTTTTATCTTTGTCATCTTTCATACGAGACAACATTTTAATATGAACATAATCACGCTCATTATTAAAAAAAGATAAATTTTCTTTTTTAGAAATAGAGAGAATAAGTGCGAATAGGATAACATAAAAAAAAAAAAATCAGAAGAAAGTAACACCATATCAAATATCGTTTCTTTTTCTACAAAATATTTTTATGCTTATAACGTAAATTAGTTTAATTTGATATCAATGTTTTACTTTGTTTTAAGATATCAATGTTTTATTTTTAAAAAAAAAGGTTATATAAATAAATAGATTAGTAAAGTTTTAAATTAATTAAACAATAATATATATATATATATATATATATATATATATATATATCACAAACAAATTGTCTTGTCGTACGAAAGATACAAAATGACTAATCTCTACTCCTTCCCATCTTTAATATAAATAACAAAACACTCATGTTCTTTTTCTATATAAATATAATTAAATATAGCTTATTTTTACTCTACTAAATAATGTCTATCTTTTAATTGTTATAATTTATTTTTTAATGACTCTTTTACTGTCATAGAACGAGTTTATATGAAGAATAGTTTTGAAAATGTACTTATATTTTTTTTATAAAATCAAACAAATTTATTATATTTAACTAATTTAATAAATGTGAAATTTATTATTTTTACGTTTATCCAAAATCAGAATAGTACAATTTTTGTTTTGGAATTACAATTGTCAATGTGTTAGTATATTAGTTTAAAAGTATGATATTTGAGAATTTTTTTTCTCTAAAATGATGATATAATTAAGAAAAGAATGGTGTTATTTAGGATTTTTTTTCAATAACCCAATTTAAAAAATATTACTAATATAATCCATTTTAAAAATTATATATTAATTTTTTTTATTTAGTTAGAAGTTTATTTGCAAAAACGACTTCATTAAGGAAGTTTAAATTTGCAATGACGACTTTCTTAAGTATTTTTTATTTTTGTTTTTATTTTTTTCTTTATTAGCACCAAATTGCTTTTTTGAATGGTTAATTTCTAAAGATACATAGAAGTCACCTTTTGAAATGATGATTTTTCAAAATACCTCAAAGTTCAACAAAAAAAAAAACTTTAAAGTAGTCGCAATGGCAAACTCAGATTTTCTTTATGAGTCATTGTAAATGACGATATCTAATTAAGTCAATAAGAAAGATAGTTTGATATATAATTTTCAAAATGAAATATATTAATAATTTTTTTTAATTTTTAAAATTGGATTATTAAAATAAAAACTCCTGCTATTTAATACAAAACATATTTTGAAGAAACACAAAAATGATGAGTTTGTAAATTCATAAAAGATTTGTCAAAGAATCATCCATCTATTGAGTGGAGAACATAAAGTGAGAATGAAAAACAAACCAATTTTAAATTTTCTTATGTTTTCCTTACTTTCACTTTTTTACTATTCAAGCATTTTCTTTTAAAAAAATCTTCTATAAGACTCCATATTTTCGGCCACTAGTCATTTGCTTAAGCACTCACCAATGCATGTGTGATTCCAATAAGCCAATTTCCAAAACTTTCAAAAAAAAAAACAAAACCTCCATATAAAAGTTACCATGTCAAAAGGTGATACCTCAATCACCTTGCCGATATTAAAAGAAAAGTTAATAAAATTGTGAAAGTCTCTTGATTCTTAAAAGATAACTCATCTTAAGAAAGGTTTTATGAATTCTTTTTTATTTTTTGTCATGAATATCATATAATTGGGCACTAAAAAAGAGAGCTGCATGAAATTACATTATGGGAAGGAGAACAACAATGCAACATCAGATGATAAAAGAGAATGAAGATCGATCCATTGGAAAACGACGTCGTTTTGAGTGTAGGGAGCAATAATGATAAGGGAAATTAGGAAGAAAAAACCAGCTATGGTTGATAAGGGGAACTTAAAAGGAGTCAACAATGTTCCCGCTCACTTGTTTGTGGGTACCAATCTTCTTTTGGGATTTGTGTGCTCTAGTATGTTGAAAACATTTGTTGATCGAAAAGTTGTTATTGTTGAATTATTGCTTAAGTAAGATATGGTTGAAGAGATTGATTTAGAAAAACTATTACAAATAGACATATTGTTGATGCTACTCACGGGTTCTTCAAATTTCTTTGTATCAAATCTTAAATGAGAACGTTGTACACAACATGCATATCTTGGACGGTTTTTAGAACAAGAGTCATGGTTTTACGAAAATTGTTTTTGGATCCGGAAAAAGATGAAAAAACACATGAGACCACAATTGTCTATAATAACTGCTTTAGAGGTGGTCCGCATAACTGCTATAGTAACTTAATTTTCTTTTCTTTTTGGTTCTTTTTATTTTCATGTGTTTGTTTATGTACCCTTACACTTTTTTTTTATCAGTGCAATTTTAACTTTAAAAAATTAGTATTAGTGGGGATTGAATCTTCAACATTTTTATTATGATCTAAATCTTGATGCCTCACCCAACTACCAAATTACTAAAAGTTTATTTGTTTTTTTTTCTTTTCAACATAGAAACTATTTTGTACTATATAAGAAAATAGAAAAAAAAATTAATTTATTTTAATGAATATCAATTATGTCATTTTTTAGCCAATTGATTGCGTTCAAGTTCAAATGGTTAATAAACTTTAACTAAAAATAAACTGTTTAGAAGAAGTCAAATTTAAATCTTACTTAAAATAATTATTGGTCAATTTTTATTTATTTGAATTTTAAATTATCAGACTCATCTTTCTTAAAAAAAATATTTATTCTATTTATACATCACAGCTTTTTATGATATGACTTTATTATTAATAGTTGAAGTTAAAATAAAAGATTTTTAATAATACAACGATTGGTAATGTAAAAAATGAATTGAATTCCTATATGAATTAAATTCTAAAAAGAATATGTCACTCTGGAATATTCTCCATTTACCATCAATTAAGTTAAAGAAACAAAATATATAATATGGAAATCAAATTTTCAATTGAATAGCATGCGAATCAAATCAATGCTGCTTCTTTTTTTTTCTTTAGCTGATTTACTTTCATCCTTATGAGAATACGGCTTTCCCAATAAAGGATTAATTTGCAAAGAGAATAGATGACCAGATATGATATAGGAGTTACTATTTTGCATCCAAAAAATAATTATTTCATTTGACTTGTGAATAGTTGTTAAAAAATTATTACTTGTCATGATTTTGATGATAAAATAAATTTTAAATATCGAAATATCTTTATTAATAATAATTAATAAAATAGTTAAATAAGTTGAATACTACTTTCTAACTCAATTATATATATATATATATATATATATATATATATATATTAAGAATAGTGGTTGTTCTTATTGTATTTT
>NC_021166.2:59513545-59529993 GCF_000331145.2 Cicer arietinum | reverse complement strand
TCTAACTCAAATATATATATATATATATATATATATATATATATATATTAAGAATAGTGGTTGTTCTAATTGAATTTTTTTATATAATTAAAAAATAATTATATTTCTTAAGCTATTCGTACTTTTCATTTTATTTTGTATCAAAATTTGTTATGTTGAGAATATTTTGATAATAGTGTATTAAATAAGATAAAATTGCTTAAATTTTGTCTATATTTTAATCTATTAATGGTTAGTATTTTTTTTTGCTTTATATTTAAGTTTATCAAATAAAAAAATATTAGTTGAAAATATATAGTGTTATTCTATAGAATAAGTCATCATGATATTTGTACCCAAAAAAAGTCATCAAGAAGGAAAATTTAGAAAATATAATTAATTTTTAAAATTATATTAAAATAATTAAATAAGATTAAATCGTTAAGTTTTATTTATAATTGTTCTTTTTATGAAATCAACAGTTTTATTTTTGTTTATATGAAAGTGAATGGAGTAGTTCTTTTACTTATTTTTTTATAAACATGAAATCAACTAAAAAAGGAGTATCCCGACCCGAGACTCGAACTAGTAACGGACCAAAATGGATCCCGTAACACATTCTGAGTCTCTAACCATATATACCTTCCCATGTTTTTAGATATTTCTTTTCTCTTAAACTAATTCTGAAAATTAAAAGTATATCAATTATATAAAAATAGAAAACAGAAAAAATAATAAATAATTAAAAAAAATAAAAGAGAAAAAATAATACACTATGATATGAATCAATTTTACGTTATAAAAAATTATAAGAAGGAGATTTAATATTTAAATTCAAAAAACTAAGTATTAATATTTACTTATATGTTAATTAGATGCTAAATAAAAATAGAAAATCGGGTAAAAATAAAAATGAAAAACAAGGGTTGGAAAAAGAGCGAGAGAGGATATATAGTGGGGGCGGCGTTTTCGCAATGTGTTGTGTGGAACGTGGATATAATATATATATATAGTTTAGAAATTTTGTCATAAAAATAATTAAGTTATTATGCAATGCAACACTACAAACACAAAAAGCGCACAGACATCCGAAGCAAGCAAATAAAACGGAGTGAGTGTGTGAAGTATCTCTACACCAAAACCGATCTCTCTCTCACTCTGTAACGGTTACTTTTCTGCCTCTTTCTTTGTTGTTAGAACCATCAAAATTAAAAATAAACTGTCATCATTCACTTCAAATTACTACTTGCTTCTTCTTTCTTGCTGCTCTCAAATCATGGATTCTAACAACAATCACAAGTAAATTCTTCACTCTTTTTTTATTTATTTGTTTTATTATTTTTTGTTGTGATTGATTTAGCAAATGCATTTATATGTGTTTCAACTTCTAGGTTTTATTTTTTCTTCCTGATGTTTTGTTTGAGAAATAATACGGTGCTTCCTTCATTTTAAATTTTTTTGTTATGGATAATTTTTTAAAAATAATAATAATATTGTGTGTGGTTTTTGTTTTTAGGGTCTTTATTTTTGTGTTGCTTTGTGTATTTCATCAAATGCCAGAAAATAGTTTTAGTTGATTCGGTGGTTTTGATTTGTTATGTAGATTGTTTGATATGCGTCATTGTTTGAATTTTTGGTTCATCGTTTAAGCCCCTTTTTCCTTATTGTTGTTTTCTCTTTTCCTTTTCTGCTTTAATTTCTAATGTAGAATCTGATGGTTCAATTGCTAGCTTCATATTGTCGATTTTCGCCTTTATACGGTGCTGATTGTGATGTTACAAATGTTGTTGAGTACTGAGTTAGTGTGTTGGTAACTTTTGTGGATCTTCTAAATTGGTTTTGTAATGTGTTTCATTGTGTTTTTTAAATCACTTTTGATTTTACTATTTGTTAATGTTTTTGCAATGCTGCATCACAAATATGGCATTTGCTTGTTTGATATATATCATATGGTGCTAGGGAGCCATGGAATTGGCATGGGGAGGGTTATTGTCTCCAGAAGACTTCCAACTTCGGTAAGTCCCTTGCGACTCTCGAAACATTAAGTTAAATGTTCTATACTTAGTGATTGAGAAAACTTTCTTTTTTCCCGCAGAAATTTCCGAGGAGCTGTGGAATGACGTGCCTCAAAATGAAGAAGATCTTTCCTACATGTTTGATGATGAAAGAACCCCGGTCAAGGCTTGTGGTGATTTGGCATATAATGTCAATAATGGGGGTAAGATAACACGGTTATCTAGGATACAACTTTTGTTGACATTGTCTATTTTGGTCTTAACCTTCCGATTCCCATGAGAAAGAGGCTACGGTAATCTAGAGTTAGGCTAGGAGGTAAGTACGTCTAACCAAAGATTATTCTAATTAGGGTTCGAACTCGGGTACTCTTGATTGGTTCGATCTTCGTTTGTTGACATTGTCTTTTTAATACATGCAACTTAATAAATTGAATCTTTTTCCTTTATTATTATTAATTAACCTTGTCTAATGCTTAAATGTAGAAAAGGAACTAGAAGAATGTAGGGAGAATTCTCAAGTCAAGAGGCGGCGTATGCTACACTTCAACAACCAAGATAGGGATCATTCTCTCTCCAACATGGAGACATCTTCACTGTGTTTTAAAAATGTTAGTGTTTGTTATTTTTTCAGGATTATCTTTTCACACTTATAGCATGCTTGATGGTTATTACGACATGAAGAAGACATAAGAAGTGCAGATTTGTGCTAAACTGCAATTATGTGAAGATTTCCTTGAGTAAATTACATTAAATGTAGATATTATGTTCTTGATTAGGAAAGGAAATGCTTAATGTCTTTCAATGTCATAACTCATAACCATAATTGTCAAATTTCTGTAATGGGGTTATGACATGGAAAATGCTGTGCCAGCTGCCATAGGCGGCAACACCTATTATATCCGCCGTCTGCCACGATGGAAATGGATTCCCTGATTTTTTTCTGCGAAAGACACAATGCCTGTAGATAGGTAGAGGAGAGACTAGGGCAATTAAATGTGGGGTGTGATAAGGATGAGAGAATACATTAAAGAGAGAGATAGAGACAAAGATAGTTGACTTTCCAGCATAAAGGGTAGGGGATCCTTCCCCAGGCCCCAACGCCATTTTTATATGGCTGATTTTATTCGCTTGCTGCCATTATTTTCCATCAACAATTTATAACATTTTCCACGACTCGTACATAACATTGTCATTGTGTATCCAAGTTCTTTTTGTTTGGTTTGTCTTTTCTGATTTTAGAGTTAGACTTTATAACCATCCTTAGTGAAAAGTGATTGATGACTTTGTTTTTTTTACCACCTCTTACTAATTCAAATTTATGAGCACATGATGACTTCATATAGAACACTGTTTACTTAAAATGTTTGGGATGACAGATAATCCTATATCAAACTTGAGTTTTGTTGATGAGGTTTTTTTTATTGAAATCTTGTTATCTTCAATATAAATCATTATTAACAGTATGTTACTTCTTTTCTAGAGTCCCTTTTGTGGTCATGGACTCATGGGTGTGTGTGTTCCTCAGCAATGGGAAGTCTTTTTGTAATTTAGTTCGATCGACAAAATTGTTTCTTTTCTTATGTTGTATTCATAATCTACACATCGATACACAATATAAAGGGGCTAGGCTAATTTGGTGTAGCCTATTTTTCTACCAAAAATATCCTTTAGTATTTTATAACTTCTTATGTAATAGTAACCACCATTGAACAAAAAAAATCATCTATGAGCAAGAGACAAAAAAGAAGAAAGGAAGAGAATGAAGAATATTTAAAATTAAAATAAAAGTTACACAAAAATTATTAAGATTAACATACCCTAGAGCAATTAAAAAGCGGACAGACGGGCACAGGAGTGCCCGTCTGAGTGCTAGTTAAGATAACGATTTAGCTATAAAGTTGTGGATTTGTCTTGATTTATAACTGTTACTTCATTTTTATGTATATAGGGGAAGGATGATTCAATTAAGGATATTTTTCCAGAAGTTTCACAATGGATGTCTGGAGCATCAGGTGGACCTTTAGCAGGACTCTGCCTTTTTTTTAACTGGGATATAGTTTCCGTAATTGATTTGGATATTTGTTTCTGATCCTTTCCAAATTGTCACATAGATTATGCAGTGGAAAATGTACCTGACCTTGAATCTACTGAAGGGTGGCTTACTGACTACTTAAATGATGCTGAGATGCATTTCAGTCCTGATGATTTGTATGCTTCTTTCGACCGCTGATTTTTTCTGTATGGTTGGTTATACAAAATAATCTGATAATTTTGTTATTCGACGAATCAGGAATTTTTCAGGAGCAGATGATGTGCATATTGATGTTGCAGGTAGATTACATTGTTTTCTATACACTTCTCTACCAATATTTTCATTCTTGACGTTTCCTTTGTGGATTGACTTTTATTAATAAAAGTTTTCTTCTCCTGCAGAGTTGTGTAACATCACACCATCACATGAACAAAATGTGGTTACGCAGCATGTCACTCGAACCCCTAAAAATATTGTCTTCAAAGGTTTGACATTGTCCTTTAATAGTCTCTCTTTAGGTTTAGTTCTACCAAGTAACTACTTAATTTATGTTGCGATGCTATCACAAGATGTGAGAAGCACGGTTGTCATAATCTTATGGTACATGCAAGTCGTATCTCGACTCAAAACAAGATTGAATGCAAATAAGAATCGTTGTGCGTATTTATTTTGGACATGAATCCTAGTATATGGATCTCAATTCATTTTGAAGAATCAAAACTTGTTCCTAAATATTGTGTAGCTGGCCACTTTTTTTTATCAATTTTGTTTAGTCAGCTAGTTTTCTTTATCACTTTGATTTATGACATTGAACCTTAAATCAGCTTAGGTTTTTGCTTACATTGCTTGTTTTTCCCATAAAATACCATACTTGGAATTCAGAACTTGTTTTATGACATTTGTTGACATGAAACCAAATTCAGACTTCTTTTCTCATGTTTAGGTAAGAAATCTTTTATAAGGACACCCACAAAGTTGGCTTCTACTGTGGCCTATCCATTTGCCTTCATTAAACCAAGTGGTGCCCATGGAGATGTAACTCTGAAGGAAATCAATCAGCGCATTCGAACTCCTCCTCCTTCAAAATCAAAGCAAATCAGCGATGATCCGTCTGCTTACCCCAAATCAGCCTTCTCAGGGAAGCCTGTGGTCGGTAAAACAAAAATCCGCACAGAAGGGGGAAAAGGTAGCATCACAATTATGAGAACTAAAGGCTAAGTGAAAGTTGTCTGGTACTAAGTACTAACTTTTGTCTCACAAAGTCACCTATTAATTAATATGTTGGTTGCTTCATTTTGTGTAGATGCTAATACTGCAACTTTTTATTATTTCCTTATTTACAACCTTAAATTACACCACCTTAGTGTTTGTTTTCTAGTGGGGTCTAGATATTATTTTAGCTGTTATTTTGGGGAACATTATTTTGTTAAGTCTCTAATGAGAATCTTAATTAAGCTCTTTTCGTCCCTACAACACCCCATGGTCTATCTATATATATGAGACAATTTGACTAAGCTTGTGCTTAGCTTTTGTAATTGAAACATACAATCATTTTAAGTTGGCCTTGTCTATGCAGAGTTTTGCATGTCCCTTGCTACAGAACTTGTCTTACAGAGTTGTACGCATATCTATCTGTGTTATATTCTTTTTTGGGATATACGTTTGTAGCTGGAATTTAATAAAATAACACTAATGCAGAAGGTAGAGTAAAATGAATGGAATAGTTGAACAATTTATTTTCATTACTCATTAGCGAATTGATATCAGTAATCTGTTGACAATTCGGTGTTTGGACAAAAAGGAGTTTTATAAGATTAAGTAATTTTAGAGGGTAATTTAATTTTTTTAGTGTAAATTACATTGTGTTGATAATAAATTTGGGGAATTATTTGACATGAATAAATTTTATATGTATTTTGTTAAAATTAAATTTAGAGAATTTCAAACCTACTCAAAGATTAAATTTTTTGCGATGTGTTATCTGGCCTGATATAAAAGATTGAAAAAAACCTTCATTTAAAAAAATAAACTCCAAATCAACCTTCAAGAATTATTTTTAAGCACCTTTCAACAACATATCCAACACCATTTCCAAATAGAATCATCTAATTGAATTTCAAACGCTTGTGATTGTTCATTCGATAAGTCATCTATTGGGGACTCAAGTGAATTATACTACATATATAAATTGTAGATGTATTATATACATATTTTTTTATAAAAAATGTATTATTATATTTAGGAACAATTTAGGGTGATACAAGAAGTTTTCTTCCCAAATTAATAAATAGGAAATAAACTTGTAATGACAAAATTGAGTAAACTATGATCCAATAATATTTTTTGTTTGACAATGACATTGTTGATCCCATGCATATTGTTTACCTACCATGGACTTCACTCAGAGTTACATTGTTGTTTGAGTTAGATTGACTTTTTTGAGAAGATTCTGCACTTCGAGAATTTTGCTTTTGAACAAATGCAACTTTTCCTGGAGGAGGAAGATGTGTAATCTCACTTATGAGCATTAAAACTACAGTTGATATACTTGGTCTTTCTCTTGGAAGTTCTTGCACACAAAGAAGTCCTATGTGTATGCACCTCAACATGCTGCTCTCATAGCATGGATCCCATACCTCTGGATCTATTAAAGATATAATGTTTTCTTCTAACCATAGTTTCCAGGCCTATAATAAGAAAAATAAAATAGTATTATTATTATTACAATAATAATATTGAAATTGTTAACCCTCTTTTTATTATTAGTTAAAATTTACGTAAGTTCTTTCGTTTTGAAAATGAGTCACATAGAAAATTGATCACATAAAATTGATCCACATAAATTAATAGAACTTGCATAAATTTTAAACGATAATAGTGTGTTTTGAGAGTGTATTGTTAACACATTAGGTGAACGGAATATATATATATAGACTTACAAAGCCTACAAGGCTAAGTGAATCTTCACTGTGATAAAAGCTACTATTTCTTCGTCCACTGACAATCTCTAGCAATAAAACTCCGAAACTATAGACATCTGATTTTTCAGAAAAAAGCCCCTCCATTGCATATTCAGGCGGCATATAACCACTGCATTTAGGTTAACACATAAGTAACAATTAAACAAGTCATTTGTAATATTAGTTCCAACATCATAATGTCAAATGAGATGAGACTACTTACTAAGTTCCAACAACCCTTTTTGTGTTAGCTTCATCATCTTCTCCACCTTTAACAATTCTAGCTAAACCAAAGTCTGATATTTTTGGAATCATCTCGCCATCAAGTAATATGTTGCTTGCTTTTAGATCTCTATGTATAATTCTTAGTCTCGAGTCTCGATGAAGATAGAGTATACCTCGAGCTATTCCTTCAATTATGGTTAACCGCTTTTTCCAATCTAAAATTTTCTTTTGTAGTGGATCTAAAAATAATATAATGAATATATGAATGTGATGAAAAAATGGATACTTTAAGAAAGTTGAATTGAACAGAAAATACTAAGGTGACATTGATTTAAAATATAATCAAGCGTCTATGTGTAAATTATTTATACAATCTTAGAGGTAATGAATATAAGTCGTGCATAAACTAAAAAACACCTTGTTGCACCATCTACATGAGATTTTAAATTTAGTGGACATATATATAGAGGGAGAAACATATTTGATATTGTATAAACTATTGATACAATCTTAGAGGCAATGAATATAAGTTGTGCATAAACTAAAAAACACCTTGTGGCACTAAGTTATCTACGTAAGATTTTAAATTTAGTTGGCATATATATATATATATATATAGGACGAGATATATCAAACTATTGATGAATTCATGAATGATTAAGGTTAATTAAAAAAAGTTACCAAAAATATCAAGTGCTTATATTATAAGTTAAGTACAAATAAACTTTTATAAACACTTAAGTAAGTGCTTATGATAATTATTAAATTATAGAATGTTCGGAAAACTTTACTTAGCATATAGAGATTTTTTTTCTTCAATGTACTAGAAATATGGGTGTGAAAAGGTTAAGCTGAGTTAGACTTTGTTAGACCTGAGTATGACATGTTAAAAAATTCAAAGCATGGTATGTGGCCTGTCATAGGCTTACATTTTAGACTTGAGTCTGGCTTTGATATAAGTTTGATATAGTTAGTTAGTGTGCTTAAAAATCTATTTCATTTTAATATTTTTGAATAAGTAATCAAACATATCTTTAAATAGATTAACAAGTTAATATGTTAAAGAAATTAAGTTCTATTTTGATATTTAATATGACATTTTGAAGAATATGACTTTAAACATATTATACTTCAATTCTATTTTATAAGAATATATTTAAATATATAAAAAACTAAATAAGATTAATATGCGTAAATTACTAAAAGTTGAATATCTAACAAAAAGATCAAAATTTAATATAATCATTATAGTAGTAAAAAAATTTATTTATATTTACTTAAATAGGTTGGTCTAATAGGACTAAAAGACTTATTATATTGTGACATTTTTAACTAAATATATTTTTTTAAATGTCTTGATCTTGTCTGTATTAAAAAAAGTCTGAACCAAACATACACTAGACAGTAAGCCCCTATGAGTCGAGTGGACCTATTCTCACCTCTAATTAAAAATTGAACTAATAAATTTAATTTAATTTGAGGTTAGAGTACAAAAGAGGCAAAGAACTAACCAAAAAGAAAGGCATCCAAACTCTTATTTGGCATGAACTCATAAATCAACATTTGTTCTCCCCTTTCAACACAACAACCAAGAAGTCTTACAAGATTGCGATGTTGAAGTTTAGAAATCACAACTACTTCATTCATGAATTCTTCTAATCCTTGTCCCGAAGTTTTCGAGAGTCTTTTCACAGCAATTTCTTGACCATCTTCCATTATTCCCTAGATAATGTGAAAAATATTTCAATATTGAATTAATGCTATATAATACAAAAATTGACATACAAAATTACCTTGTATACAGGACCAAAACCTCCCTTCCCAAGCATTGTACCAAAGTGAAAGTTGTTTGTAGCAGTTTCAAGCTTTTCAAAATCATACAATGGTAACTCATCCAATTTCATTTGCTTCTGCTCTCTCATAATCAAGTTTCGAGGTTGGCTTCCTGAATGCATTTCATACTTGTTAACAAAAACAAATTTTGCCTAGGCCAAATAAATTCAAAATTTATCTAAAAAAATATTAATCAGTGTTTCACCTTTAACAAAAAAATACATCTAAATTAATCATTCCGAAGATATTATTTGAAAACTTTTGGCAATATAAAACATGATAAGATTAAAGAAAAAGCTTTCATAAAGTTATATCAACGATCATGGACCCAAAAGTTGAAAGATATGATTTACCAATAAATGGACCGTTTGGAAGAAATAAGGACATCCCCTATCCCACACACACACACAAAGATTGCCCTCAGGCCCCACCTCACCAAAACTCACGACAAAACAAAACTACATGTCGAGTCCCACCCTTTTTTGGACACATAATTGCAATAACATCAACCACATTTTTATAAATAATTGTAACCCCACCACAATTGCAATTTCTTTAAAGGGTACCTAGCAACAATAAAGTTAATAGTATAGTAACATTATATTATGCTAAATATTTCAGCTAGGCTATAAGTTTGAATAAGCAATAAATTCCAAACTAGCTACATACCAATTCACGATTCATAATCCGAATCATTATCAATTGAAGATAATTGGACAAAAAATTATACAAAGGCTATTTTAGGAATAAAAAATTGTCAAAAAAAAAAGGTTATAAGTTCGTGGAAAAACACTATAAATCCGTGATAAAAAATTGTTACTAAATAGAGTTATTAACTTAAACACTATAACCTATCTGCTATAAACTTATTTTTTGACCTTACCAAACATATCCTAAAGTGTCTTCAATACATTTGCTTTGCATTAATTTTCCATTCCTCAAAAACTATTGAGCACGAGCATTATCTCACTTTGTGACAAATCTTTATAAATGCATGTTGCTAAGGATCTAAAGCATATATATTTCATTTTAATAATGTTCCTCACTTTTATTTTCTCCCTTTTTATATAGATGATTAGGTTCATCATGTCTATTGTGATCAAACCAATGCATATACTATAAAAAAAATTATTGGTATAAAAGATATCAATCTTGTTCAATTTAAGTATGAAATAGCAACAAAAGAAACTTTACCTGTATGCCTGACGGTACATTTCCGCCACAAAAGATAAGCACATATAACCAAGATACATGCTCCTATTACTCCAGCAATGGCAACGATTAAAACACTCTTGTGTTTTTTTTCCTTTTTAGCTACAACTGTACATTATTCACCATATCAAAACAAGGTATTTAATAAAAGTTCTACAATTGCATTTTAGACTGTGAAATAAATTTTTTTCGATGTGTCATGTCTTCATTAGTCACATTTGAATACGATTCTCTACAATATCAAACACTTACGCGGCTGCGATTTTAAATTTTAATTAAAATACAAACTTAAAGATATTTAAAAAAATTAATCTCAAATTCTCAATTTAGAAAAGGAATTGAATAATAGGTTGAAACAAAAGGCTCCTAAATAAATAAAAAGAGAAGAAATATACCAAATTCTGATGGAACGCGAATGAAGAGATCGACTCCTCCGTAAGGAAATTTTTGCAAATCAATTAACTCTCGACTCCAATACATGCAACCAATATAAGGATCATATGCATAAGCCAAACATGAACAATTAGTCAAACAATCAGAACCACATTTATCTTGGTCACCATCTGATCTTTGAGAAAAATCAGGAACTTTTGCATTATTAGACACTGAAAAATCAGGAACTTTCATGTTATGATACACCAAAAATCCATCTTGTTTAAATTCAGTTGATGATCCATTTTTCAACATCTCACACTTCAATTCTCCTTTTCTCACACAACCATTAGTCCAATTTCTCAAATTCCATTCCTCCAAATTTTTAGGCTCAAAACCATCAAAACAACTACAAATTGGTATAGTTGAATTATCACAATTACCAAAAGGCCCACATTTTCCATAAAAATCACACTCATTTTGATCAACCTCAAGACTAAGAATTTCCTTCTTGTTAACAAACTCAACCAACTTAAGTGTTCCATGTGGTGTCAAAGTAAGGATTCCAAAAGCAGTTTTGCTAGCAAAATTATAAGTTATATATTCAGTTCCATCGTCGTCGTGATCTAATCGCCAACCGAATAAATATTCGGTTAGCATTCTTGGTGATCCGAGGAAAACTCGTCCGTTCCAAGGACCAGTTCTCCAATAAGGACTATTATCATACCAAATAAAAACTTCAGGTGCATTCAATCTTTCTAAACTCGCTGTGAAATGTCCTGAAGAAGGATCAGAAGCACTTTTTCTTGAAACATAAGCTATTTTCTTACCTGTGACTTTGTTAGAAGCAATTCTCATCATTGGTACAGCTGCATCTGCAGGATGTGAGAAACTATCCCAAATTTTTGATCCACTATTTATGTCTCTCAAAATCAAGTTTCCTGAATCATCAAGTTGTGCTGTTGAATTGATACTATTTGAGAATGAAATATTTGTTGACCATAGGATAACACTAATACCCTTTTGTTTGTTCATTATTACAAGATTGCCATCCTTGTGAATTGTGACAAAACCATAGGATGAATCTTTGAGAGGTTGGTCTCTATTAGCAATCCAAATGGTGTTGGTTTCATTGATGTACCAAATTGCTAGGTAAAGGTTTGTTGAATTTATTGAAGTGGTGATAAATCCTAGCTTGAAATCAGTGTTGTTTGAGGTTATTGTTTCATGGTTTTTTATTGATGTAGATGATGTAATGGTGTCTTTGATATTAGAACTCAAACATGAACGAAAGATGCAAAATATGAGTATAGCTATGAAGAAATTATTTGTATTATTATGACTTAGAAAAGCCATAAAAAAATATAAGAAAGTGTTTTAGTGTGTGTGTGATAGCTAGCTAGATGAATGATGATGATGATGTGTTATTTTTATTTTTTTGAGGAATACTAGAATTTGATTAGTTTGGTTTGATGAGGTTTATGTGTTCCATGTTTCAACCAAAATTGATGTTGAAGAAGTTTTATTTTTGTTTGTTTGTTTGTTGAATTGTGAAGTCATTGAGATGCTCTTTGGAGTTTGCAAGTTGACTTTGACGCGTTAAGCATGCTAATTTACAAGGAAAAATAGTAAGTGGCATTATTTTATTAATAAGCAAAATTGTGTAATGCTTGTAGGTCGATATTTTTCCACAAATAAAAACAAAAGAACTACAACGTCAACTCGCAACAGTTTCTTTTTTTGACTCAATGGGGTTAATTGCGTTTTAATTTTTTGTCGATTTTTAAGTTAAATATTAAAGTAGTATACGGCTTGGTTGATTTGGATAGTTTGCATTGTATTAGATAATTGGTATCCACTGATATCAGGTCTATAAAAAAAACATAATCTTACAAAAAATATTACATCAATTCATATATTACAAACTAAATAACATCAAAATATATAACATAATAAAATTTAACATTACTAATTAATTAATTAATGAGGTTAGAGCCACAAAGAGTTCATCGGTTTAATAAAATTGTTAAGTAAATAGTAAGTGATTGTGTTCCGTATTTTTATTTATTTATTTTTATAAAAAAAATATCTGAAATTGAATCTATTTATCTATAAAAATCGAGTTTGTTCATTTTTTAAAACTCTTTGAATCAATTTGCTATTATTTTCCCGATTATAATTAGTTTGTATGTAGCCACTCGTAGCTAACTATAAGATCAAGAGAGAGGCAATTAACTTCTTAAATCAAAGAGATGAAGACTATTCAAAAGTGCCATCTGTGATTTTATAAAGAATTATTTTTTCCTACAAGTGTTCCGTAAGCAATCATTGTTCAAATTGTTTGGAAGAAATATGAATATTATTAATAAAAGAAGATTGATTAAAATAAAGAAATAAAATATATGTCATTACAAAAATGATGTAAATGATAATAATTTTTCTCTTTTTTTTCTTAGTTTTTTTTTTACAATAGACAAAGTCCGAGAGAGAGAAAAAACTAAAGATTATAATGTATTGCAATAATTATGAAATGGAGAGATTTAAAAATGATCGATTATATATTATTGTTATTAGAATTGAAATCAAGGACAACATATGTGAACTATCATCTCCATGATATTTTTTGTTTTTGTTGTTAATGTGAGGGCATATTAGAAACTTTTTAAAAATAGGATATTGAAAATGAATTTAAATCATCTAAATAAATAAGTATAAATTTAAAATTTTTATTCTCTTTAATTTATTTTTTTATTTTTTAATAAATATTTATCAAAATCTAAATTTACATACAATTGTTAAATGCAACTGTTATTTTAAATAAAATACAATAAAATCACAAAATAAATAAAAAGTCAACAAAAAACATAGTCAATTATTATGTCGACGTCGTGTCTTGGAATTTCTTCGCAGCTTAATAGATCAACGATTTAGTTAAGAAAAAAAAAAGACATGTGACGTGTTTGTTCGGATGCGAAGGGCCGAAGAAGACATCAGTGAGTTTCGCGAAGGAATTATTTGATTGTTTTATATCTTAATTCTATAACAAATTTTAAAATTCTGTGACTTAATTGTGAAAGTATCAATAAATTTTTTCTAACTAACTAAAATTTTGATCTTTTAAGTTTGATGTTAGTAAATTAAAAATACAATTATTAGTATCACATAGTTATTTTTTACATGACAAACAATTTTAGTTCATAACAAAATAAAATATATTTAATTATTTATTAATTTTAAATTTTTAAATAATATTTTATAAATAAATTTAAAAATTATAATAAATAGTAAATATTTTAACAAAATTTTAAATTTTTTTAACTTATAATAAACTAAATATTTTTTTTAAAGAGATATAAAAGTAACTTAGTAGCTATGAAGAGTTTGATCTGGACCTCATAATTAGAGCAAGATGTGAACACAACTTTTTTGTTGACATAAAAAAAAAGGGGGGGAATCTTTGAATTTATTGCCATCTTTAGTTGATCTCGAATAGAAAATAAAAAATTAATGGTCTAAAATATAAATGAAAATATAATCGAATGTTGTAGAGAATTTCGCCACAACTTCCTGTATGTTTCTTGATCTTTCACATTCTTTTAATTCTGAGATTTTTTCCATCTCTTTCTATTCACATTCACATTCCATTAATTATGAGATTATTTTCATGTCTTTCTATTCACAATTATTTTGAGGGTTATCGTTTTTTTTCTTTCTTTTTCTAATTGTTGCAGCTAAGGATGCAATAAAAAGAATTTGAAGGAGGGGATCCAAATCCCCAGTTTAGTATTACCATAGCTATTTTGATGAGAATTTGTGATAGTATTTCAACATCATTTGAGGTTGTAGGTGTCAAATTGATGTCAATTAAAATATTAATAAAAATTAAAGAAAGTTATATTAGTACTAAAGCTAAAGGTGACAGACAGCAAATGAGACACATGAACAAGTGATTTGGCATATTGATGTAGTTTTTTTTTTAATAAAAAAGTAAGTATTGAATTATTGTATCCAGCTAACAGTTAACATAGTTCTAAGTGAAAGATTTTAAAGGATTTGTTCAGTAAAAAGTAATAAAAATATTAAAAATAATATTAAGATTCATTTGTAGGGATTAGACATCATGATACACCTTCTCGAGAAGGTATCCTAATGACTAATTATACACATTTATGTAAATATCAAGATCATCATTGTCACTATTTAAACGTTATTAAGTCTTCAACACGATAAGAAATTTTATGTATTGCTTTGACATCGATTCCTCGAAAATTTAATTAAATTGGTAGCATTAATTAATCATTGACAGTTTAAGACTATTAAACTTTAATCTATTCTTTTAATTCAGATTCAAGATATGTTTGTCTTAAATAAAAATCTAAAGAGTATTTTCCAATCAAACATCAAATTATGAAGTAATCAAGTCGTAATAAATATTAAGAATGAGAATAAACATTAATATTGATGAATAACTATAATATATATCTAAATCAAAAGAGTTACATGAGAATGAGAGTTGTGATTGATTACATCTAATTCAATCAAAGAGAGGTTTAACTATTCATTGTTATGGTTGCCTTGCAAAATTAATACAAAAAGAGTAAAATTTGGCTTCAAATGATGAATCCCGAACCTTCTCTAGTGCTTTACCTCTAGTTCAATTCATCTTTGTTTCTGAATGAAACAATGAACCCTCCAAGTTGCTAGCAACTTTGTTTTATATAGTGTTTGAGTTAGTGCAATTTTACTTAATGAGGTTGAATTTCTTTAGATTGACGTAAGGAGCGGGCCAAACCGCCTCAAATCCGCTTAGCCATTAAAAAATTTGTTAAGCAAACTGCCCATGTCCATGCAATCCTTTTTCGTTCCAAATTGTAATGTGATTTACTAACTGAAGATTTATATTACCTTAAAAATAAAAATACAAATACCATACTTCTCGTGATTAACTTATTAAAAACTAATTATATACAAAATTTAGAGGTAAAAGTCGTATAATTTTTATTAAGAAATATGAATAGGTGTCTTTAAAATATATCATTTTATAGGTAAATTTTACACTTATCAAAAACAGGAAAGCAACACAATATACACAATAAAAAGAAATTGCCTCTAGGTTGTTTGCCTATAGTCCCTCTTGCTTTTTCGTATATATTAAAAAAAGTTGATAGTATGTCTTATATTATCATAACATGCATACAACAAAAGTTATAAAAAATAGATATCAACAGCTATAAAATATTTTAATTAATATTTTAAAATATAAATTATATATTGAATTGAACTCACTCTGATAAAATATCAAATATTTTTAAAATTTTATAAAAATTAAAAATTTGATCTAATCAATAAAATAAAACTATTATTTCCAAATTATAAATATAAATAAAAATTATTCTTAATAAAAATATTGTATTTAAAAAATTATATTAGAAGTTGAATTGAATTTATTCAATAAGTATTTAATATTTTTAAGATTTTATGAAAATATACTGACTTGATTTATACAATAAAAATAATTAATTTAACAGTGATAAAAAAAAACTATTTTTAAATGCAGTCACTCTAAATAAAAATTATTCTTGGAATAATTCTTATCTTTAGGTTTTACTTAAGATATAGTAGGGTATATGAATATCCGTACAATCTGTTAACTGGCCAAAGTCAACAACTTAGAACTAATTTATTTATGAACTTGCAAAGATAAACAAAATTAATTTGTGAATTGTTGATTGTGATTGTTTAAATGAAAATTACTATATAAAAAAACCGTATCCCTAGCTTAGTTAGACTTGCAAAAGGACAACTGGAAGACAGTAGGGA